>NW_019268589.1:912659-934661 GCF_002738365.1 Cucurbita moschata | reverse complement strand
TTTTTTTTTTAATATTGTTTTATATGCTTTCTGTTGTGTTAGAAAAGAGGATGGACTATTATGATCTATGTTCTGGGTGATCAATGGATTTTGTCTCCCCATTGAGTTTTTTTACTTGTATATATGTATTATACATAATGTCTTAACCCTAGGTGTTTAACTGTGTGTTTTCCTTGTAAAGCGTGTTTATTTACACCGAGGTGGATGTTAGATTTAGGTGTTAGAATAATTTGATTGAATACTGTTAAATAAACATCATTTCTTTCCTCATAGATAGAGTATTTTTAGCTATTTAGTTTATCTACTCTCTATTTCTCTCCGTGAATGGTAAGGCTATAAAAGCCAAGTTCAATATTCAATAATATCATCAAACTCAAATTATTTATGTTTCAGGCTTAGTCATTCTTTGGTCAAAATTAGATTGAGAAAAATATTGAAATTGATGAGAACACAGCTGAAGAAGGAGAAATCACAGAGGAAATGACAAAATCGATTGCTGAAACAATTGAACCAGTTGCTGAAAATGAAGAGGAGAAATCACGGAGGAAAGAACTGAACTAGTTGCTGAAACCGTTGAACTAGTTGCTGATAACACTTTTCTAATAGCTCTTGCACAAAATTTGTCAATAAGGGATGGGAGAAATCGACATCCACCTGTATGGTATGCATATTATAATTTCGGTGAAGGCTTATCTGAAGAGGATGAAGAAAAGGAATTCTTAATGATTTCAGATCCTGTCCAAAATGGAGATTGGCTATGAAGGAAGAAATCAAATCCACTGGAAAAAAAAAAGAGACAAGAAGATATTTTACGGTAAAAGGCTACACACAAGAGTAATGAATTGATTATACGGAAGTGTATGCACCTGCGGCCAGAATAGACCCGGTTAGAATGATAATTGCTTTTGCAGCCTAAAAAGGTTGGAAACTCTATCGGTTAGATGTCAAATCAACTTTTTGACGAGTTAAAAGAAGATATTTTTGTTGAACAACCAAAATGCTAATTCCAAATGGGAAGTGAGGAGATGGTGTACAAACTACAAAAGGCTCCCTATGGGTTAAAACAAGCACCTAGAACATACGTTTAGTCGAAAAGAATCATACTTAATTAAGAATGGATTCAAAAGCAGTTCCAATGAGCAGACACTCTTCCTCAAGAGGAAGGGTGACAAAATTCTTATTGCAAGCATTTATGTTGATGATCTTTTATTTAATGTAGATGATGAAAAATTATTGGAGTTTAAATGTTCCATGAAGAAAGAGTTGGATATGACACTTAAGTCATATTAGATTTTTGGTCCTTAATCTCAAATTAATTAATTAATTTAATTAATTAATTAATTTAATTAATTAATTAATGTTTTGATGATAACAAACCTACAGTATTTATTAACAATTAGCAGTCACAGTGTAAAGTTGAAAATAATGATTCAAATGCATTTTTCAATTACTCAAATCAGAGGCAAAACGAAGAAGTTACCATCCAAACAAAATGTCTGACTTGCTTATGTGGCGGCAAAATTGAATCATGGACCAAAGTAGGACACTTGGAACTTTGGAAGAATAACAAATGGGGAGTTTTTAATTACTTTTAAAAGCCTAGTTTTATAACAACATCATATATTTTTGTTTGAACACAATAAATACAGGAATGTTTTAATGTTCCACCTCTCATTTCTCTTTTTAATAATCCATATTAAATCTTATTTTTGCCTCTACTTCTCTATTTAAACTCATCATCTCCCCCATACTTTAACACAACTTTCATAATTTTTTTTATCTCAATTTTTCTAAAGCTTCCATGGTTGCTCTCTCTCCAAGCTTCCAAGTTTATTTTTCTTCATCTTATTTTTGAAAGAGTTTTTTAATCTATTGTGAGGAAATAGTGGTGAGTGATCAAATTGTAAATCTACTCTTTTAGATGGTTATGGTGTGTTCCTATAAAATTTAGATACTTGTAATGGTTTGATCCTGAGCCGTGAAAAGAATTGAGTTTGCTCTTGAATTCGTAAAAAGAGCGGGGTGTAGCGGTTGGGCTTTGATCCGAGGAAAGAGTCGAGAAAAGTTTTTTAAAATTCTCAAGAGGCTCTTAGGGAGTGGAGTAGGTCAAGTTTGACCGAACCACTACAAACCTACAATGTTATATTTTCTAAGTCTTTCCTGTTTAATCTCAAAATTGTTATTGTGATTTATTGCATGTTATAAGTTTTTCATAATTGCTTATTGTTATTTCTTGAACTATTTTATGGTATTAATTATCATCTTCTACGTATTTTTTTTTTTAAATCATAATAAAAAAATTAATCACTTAACTTTATTGTTAAAAGTCTATTCACCCCTCTGGGGTTGCCATAAACAATTGGTATCAGAGCAGGTTACTCTTATAGATTTTTTATGTAAACTGTATTGTTAGAGTTTATGGTAAACCTACGTGTTAATAATGGTTTTTGTGAAGGACAATCAACCTCTAGGCCTCCTTATTTTGATGGAACAAATTATACTTATTGTAAAGCTGGAATGAAAATTTGTTTGCAATTGGTTGGTTACCAGTTATCAATTATGGTTAAATGTTAGTAAAGAACTTACATCCCAATAAAAATTGTTAATAATATTGAGGAGCTTAAAAAAAAGAATGAATTTGAGGAGTGAAAAAGTGTTATTTTAATACTAATGCTACAAATGTCTTTATTATGTCCTAAGTAAGTATGAATTTAGTAGAGTATCTATGACGTATGAAACTTGAAAAACTCTTGAGGGAACAAATCAAGTTAAAGAAAGAAAGATTAGTATGTTAGTTTATAATTATAAACTATTTAAATTGGATGCAAATGAATCTATAGGTGACATCTTTACTAGATTTGCTAATATTCTAAATGCTTTGAAAAATCTTGGAAAAATATATTCTACTCCGAAAAATATAAGGAAAATTCTCAGGTCTCTGCCTAAAAGTTGGGAAGCAGATGATCTCACACAGCTTCATTTCGATAAACTTGTTGGTTCTCTCATGACATGTGAGATTACCATGAATGAGCACATGATACAGGAATCCAAAAAGAAGAAAAGAATAGCCCTAAAGTCCATCACATTGGAAATTGACTCCGATGATGAGAAAGCCCCTGATGAAGATGATGTTGCCTACTTCACACGTAAGTATAAAAAATTCATCAAAAGGAAGAAACAATTTAAGACATATTTCACCAACCAAAAAGAGTCAAAAGGTGAAAAGAGGAAAAATGATGAGATAATATGCTATGAATGAAAAAAGCAAGGTCGTATAAGAATGGATTGTTCTCTCCTCTAATCATTTAAGAAATCCAAGGAAAAAGCAATGAGGGCTACTTGGGATGATTGTGATGAAAGTGCATGTGATGAAAAAGTAGCAAATTTTTGCTTCATGGTTCATAGTGACAAAGAGGATGAACAAGATGATGAGGTTTGTTTGAAAGTCTCCAATAAAAATAAGTGGTACTTGGATAGTGGTTGACACATGACGAGAAAACAATCCAAGTTTGTCAATTTTTCCAAGAAGGATGGTGCTTAATAACCTTTGGTGATAACAAGAAGGGTAAAATAATTGGTGAGGGTACTGTAGCTAACGACACTTGTACTCTTATTGAAAATGTATTTTAAACTAATGATCATGACTTACTTGAGCATTAATGTGATAAAGGTTTTAGAGTTATATTTGATAAAAATAATTGCATAATTAAAAATATAGAGATGACAATGTGTAAATTAATGATTTAAATTATTGTCCTACAAGATAAATGTCTTTCGGCTTTGCACAATGACTCTTTGCTATGGCATGGAAGAATAGGACATGTTAGTATGTACTTGATTTTAAATATCTCAAAAAATTAAATCCTCAACTTAAATTTGAAAAAGATAAAATTTGTGACAAACCAAGTTCTCTTCCACATCTAAAAATGTGATTTGTACTAGACCTCTTCAACTATTACATATGAACTTATTGGGCACTCCTACAATAGTTACCAATGGAGGGAATTACTATGCCTGTGATGGTCGATATTTTTCTAGATTTATTTGGGTTCTGACGATAAAATATAAGAACGATGTTTTGAAAAATTTTCTTTTTGCTAGCTTGTAAAAGAGTTCAAAATAGTTTTTTTTTTAATTACTAAAATTAAGAGGGACCATGGAGTAGAATTTGATACTTTAGCATTTGAAATATTTTGAGAAATAATCGTTTTTATCGTGACTTCTACTGTCCAAGGACTCCTCAACAAAATAGTGTGGTTGAAAGGAACAATGATACTTTACAAGAATTTGCTAGATTAATGTAATAATATTTCTAATGAGTATATTTAGAGTGATGATTTAGAAAGAAACTCGGGAGATTTACTTGTCGATGACAAAGGCAAAAAAACTATTTCAAGTAAAGAAGAGGTGAGCTCAAATGAAAAGAAGGAAGAAATTTCTTCATCAATGCCAAAAGAATGGAGATATGCCTTATCTCATCCCAAGGACTTGATTGTTGGTGATCTCGAACAAGTGAAAACTCGTTCTTTTGTTAATTTATTTGATAATCTTGCTTTTGTTTCTCAAATTGAACCTAAAAGACTTAAGAATGCTTAAAATGATGAGTTTTGGATTTTAGGTATGCAAGAAGAACTTAATCAATTTGAAAGGAACAAAGTTTGGGAATTAATCCTTCCGCCCTCTAATATTTCCATTATTAGAAGTTTTTAGAAATAAAATTGATGAAAATGAGAATATCATTACAAATAAAATTAGGCTTGTAGCTCAAGGTTATTGTCAGGAGGTGGTATAGACTATGAAGAAACTTTTGCACCGGTTGCTAGATTAGAAACTATTAGAATGTTACTTGTTTTTGCTTCTTACCAAAATTTTATATTGTATCAAATAGATGTGAGAAGTTCATTCTTAAATGGTTATATCATGGAGGAAGTTTATGTAGAAAAACTTCCCGGATTTGAAAATTTTTATTTTCCACATCATGTCTATAAGTTGAAAACGGTTCTTTATGGCTTAAACAAGCTCTAAGAGCTTGGTATGTTAGACTTAGTAATTTTCTTATTCGGAATGATTTTAAAATGGGTAAACTCGACACTACTCTTTTATTAAAATTCAAGAAAATGATATGCTATTAGTGTAAATATATCTTGATGATATCATATTTGGTTCTACTAATCCTTCTTAATAATTTTCTAAATGGATGCATAATGGGTTTGAGATGAGTATAATGGGAGAGCATAGTTTCTTTCTCGAACTTCAAATCAAACAACTCAAAGATGGTATCTTAAGAGAAATACACTAAGGATTTACTCAAAAGCTTCAAGTTCAATGGAGGTAAGATTGCAAAAACTTCAATGAGCACATCCACTGAACTTGACAAGGATGAAAAAGGTAAATGTGTGGATATTAAATCTTATCGAGGTATGATTGGATCTTTAGTTTACTTGACCGCTAGTAGACCAGATATTATGTTTAATGTATGTCTTTGTGCTAGGTTTCAATCTTGTCCTAAGGAATCCCATTTACATGCAGTAAAAAGAATATTTAAATATTTTGGTCGACTATTAATTTAGGATGATAGTATCCTAGAAATGTTGAGTTTAAATTGGAAGGATATTTTGATGCGGATTTTATGATGATATATTAGAATGCATTGATATGATTATTTGGACATTTGTATTATTTTAGGTTTTCTTAATTTCATATTATTTGGACATGGCAAAAGCGACTTTTTTGTTTTAGGAACGAATCTCAAAGAGGCACTAGGGACAACAAGGCTAGATGATTAATGAGGAATCAATTAGAACTTCGGGACCTACACGGTAGCTTAGAGCGTAGTAAAGAGTAGGCCCGAACTTTCTATAGACAAAAGGAAAGTCGTGGAAACCTAGTAGAAGAAGGAAGCAACGATGGCCTACGAGTAGGTTGGTTACTAAGTATATTTTTATACTTACACCTTTCTCCTTTTCTAGTTGGTCAAGGTGGAGAGATGCTCTGGAGCTCTACTATCACAGAGGGGTGTCGACCCGGAGTGTATGTTAGTTGTATTCGATCTGGGACATCAATTAGTTGTATAATTTTTTTTCATTTGTAAATATCTTGAAATTTCTGACACAGGTGTTGTACGTCGTTTAAATTTATCTTTTTATCGCAGTTTGATTTTTCGAGATCCAATCGGTTTGAGAGGGGAAGGAAGCATTCCTTATAATAAGGGTGTGAATACCTCTATGAGATCGCGAGGTAATGGGCCAAAGTGGACAATATCTTATAAAAAAGTATTCCTTATAAACGAGTCGCTTTGCTCGTACAAAAAAATGAACTTTTCGTCGCCCAGAAGATTCAAACTCTCGCGAGGAAACCCCATGTACTTAGTAGGCACACACCTTAACCACTCATTCAAAGAACCTTTTTTTTTTAGGATTGAATCTTGAAGAGATACTAGGGACAACAAAGGTAGATGATTAATGAGGAATCAGTTAGAACTTCGGGACCTACACGGTAGCTTAGAGTGCAGTAAAGGGTAAACCCAAACTTCCTGTAGACCAAAGAAAAGTCGTGGAAACCTGGTAGAAGAAGGAAGCGATGCGGGCCTACAAGTAGGTTGGTTACTAAGTATATTTTTATACTTATACCTTTCTCCTTTTTTAGTTCAAGTACTTGTCAAGGTGGGGAGATGCTCGGGAGCTCTACTATCACAAAGGGACTCGGAGTGTATGTTAGTTGTATTGACCTCAGACATCAATTAGTTGTATAATTTTTTTGGTTGATTTTGAATTCTTTTGTATTCCAAGCCCTTTTTCGAGTTTGTAAATAACTTTGAAATTTCTGACACAGGTGTTGTATGTCTTTTAAAGTGTAAAAAATATAACTTTTCATTGCTTCCATCCCAGATCCAATATCGGTTTGAGAGGGGAACAAAACACTCCATATATAAGGGTGTGAATACATCTATGAGATTGTGAGGTAATGAGCCAAAGTGGACAACATGTTTTAGCGGTGGCCAAAGAACAAAACATTCCATATATAAGGGTGTGAATACCTCTATGAGATCGTGAAGTAACGAGCCAAAGTGGACAACATGTTTTAGCGGTGGCCTTTAGTTAGTACAAAAGAATAAACTTTTCGTCGCCTATGAGATTCAAACTCTCGCGGGGAAACCCCATGTACTTAAGAGTGTGAATACCTCTATGAGATCGTGAGGTAATGAGCCAAAATTGACAACATGTTTTAGTGGTGGCCTTTGGTTAGTCCAAAAAAATAAACTTTTTGTCGCCTAAGATATTCGAACTCTCGCGAGGAAACCCAATGTACTTAGCAGGCACACGCCTTAACCACTCTGCCAAAAAGACTTTTTTGTTTTATGAACGAATCTTGAAGAGGCACCAGGGACAACAAAGGTAGATGATTAATGAGGAATCAATTAGAATTTCGGGACATACAAAGTAGCTTAGAGCACAATAAAGGGTAGCGCAACGTCCTATGGACTAAAGGAAAGTCGTAGAAACTTAGTAGAAGAAGGAAGCAATGAGGGCCTACAAGTAGGTTGGTTACTAAGTATATTTGTATACTTACACCTTTCTTCCTTTCTAGTGTAAGGGCCTACAAGTAGGTTGGTTACTAAGTATATTTGTATACTTACACCATTCTTCATTTCTAGTGTAAGGGCCTACAAGTAGGTTGGTTACTATGTATATTTGTATACTTACACCTTTCTCCTTTTCTAGTGTAAGGGCCTACAAGTAGGTTGTGTTCTCCTTTTCTAGTGTAAGGGCCTACAAGTAGGTTGTGGTTACTAAGTATATTTATATACTTATACCTTTCTCCTTTTCTAGTGTACTAGTCAAGGTGGGGGAGATGGAAACTTAGTAGAAGAAGGAAGTGATGATTTTTTCTAGTGTACTGGTCAAGGTGGAGAGATGGAAACTTAGTAGAAGAAGGAAGCGATGATTTTTTCTAGTGTACTAGTCAAGGTGGGGAGATGGAAACTTAGTAGAAGAAGGAAGCGATGATTTTTTCTAGAGTACTGGTCAAGGTGGGGAGATGCTCGGGAGCTCTACTACCACAGAGGAGCATCGACCCAGAGTGTTGATTAAAGTGTAAAATATTTATCTTTTCATCGCCTAAGAAATTCAAACTCTCGCAGGGAAACCCAATGTACTTAGCAGGCACATGCCTTAACCACTCGGCTAAAGCAACTTTTTTGTTTTAGGAACGAATATCGAAGAGGCACTATGGACAACAAAGGTAGATAATTAATGAGGAATCAATTAGAACTTTGGGACATACACAGTAGCTTAGAGCGCAGTAAAGGGTAAGCCCGACATCCTATAGACCAAAGAAAAGTCGTGGAAACCTAGTATTAGAAGGATGCGATGAGGGCCTACAAGTAGGTGGTTCCTATGTATATTTTTATACTTACACGTTTCTCCTTTTCTAGTGTACTGGTCAAGGTGGGGAGTTGCTCGGAAGCTCTACTGTCATAGAGGGGTGTCGACCCGGAGTGTTGTTAGTTGTATTCGACCTGGGCTATGAATTAGTTGTATAATTTTTTGGGTTGATTTTGAATTCTTTTGGTCAAATCTTGGAGGGAAACACGGTGTGATTAGAAAGCACACACCTTGACGAGTTATTCAAAATGACTTTATGGTTTTATGAATAGTAGTCTTGAAGAGACAATAGTAGAGGGGTGTCGACCCGGAATGTCTGTTACTTGTATTTCACGTGGGACATAAATTAGTTCTATTCTCTTTGAACAGGTGTTGTTTGTCTTTTCAAAATTTATCTTTTCGCCGCGGTTCGATTTCTCGAAATCTCAAAAATTGGGTCGTGACGAATCTAATTCATGGATTATTTCTAGTATCTACATTATCCATTAACTCTGTTAGTTCTAATTCATGGATTCTCGACAGTGGAGCTTCGAATCATATAGTATCCAAAGCTTTTGTTATGACTGAACCAAAGGCTGCAAACATTTGCAATAAAATTGCCTAACGGAGGAACAACACATGTGTCACTTACGGTCAATGGTTTCTTTAATCCTGACCTTAAATTAAACAATATTTTATGTGTGTCTTCATTCAATTTAAACATATTGTCCATTAGCAAACTTACCAATGAATTGAAATGTTGTGTCACCTTCTATCCTGATTCTTGTGTTATGCAGGATTTGGCTATGGAGAAAATGATTGGCTTAGGTAAACAATTTGGAGGTCTCTATCATATTTCTTAATCTCCAATCAAATCTTTAACTAATCAAGTATCTCAATCATCTAATTTGTGGCATTTAAGCCTAGATCATTCTATTTATTTTTTCTTGTTTTAAATTTCTAACTAATCAATTTCATCTTAATAATGCTACTTTTTCTCACAACTGTAGTATTTGCCTATTAGCAAAACAAATTAGGTTGTTTTTTTTTTCAAGAAGTTCAATAACAACACATTCTACCTTTTGATGTTACATTATGATGTTTGGGAATCTCATAAAATTCCTACCCATTCTGGTTTGCATTTTCTTCTCACTATTGTTGATGATTTTACTCGATGTACTTGAGTTTTTCTTATGCAACATGAATCAAAAGTACATCATTTATTAATGAACTTTGTTCAATTCGTTCAAACTCAATTTCATACTACTATCAAAATAGTACGATCAGACAATGGGACTGAGTTCCTGTCTTTACAACCAATTTTTACTTCTTGTGGCATTGAATTTCAGCGCACTTGTGTCTATACTCCACAATAAAATTGAGTCGTAGAGCGTAAGAATCGTCATATCCTAAATGTAGCTAGATCTCTCCTGTTTCAGTTAAAATTGAGTCGTAGAGCGTAAGAATCGTCATATCCTAAATGTAGCTAGATCTCTCCTGTTTCAGTAGTCACAGGTTCCACTTAATTTTTTTGGGAGAGTGCATTTTAATTGCTGTTTATCTTATAAATAGAACACATCACCATTTTTATCTAACAAGACACCCCTTGAAGCACTCTACAAACACCCACCTACATTTCATCATCTTAAAGTTTTTTTTTAATGTAAATTTTATGCAACTGTTGTACATCCTAAGTAAAAATTTGAACCTCGGGCAATTCCTTGTGTTTTCGTAGGATATGCTTGTGGTTACAAATTATTTATCCACTGTGATGTTAAATTTTGTGAAGATGTTTTCCTTTTTCACTAGCTTCACAAACTTTGACATTAGTTCCTTCGACTCTCGTTTTACCACTTCATGATTCATCCTACGCAAACATCTATTCTAATCATATCCCACCTTCTATTTCGTCATCTCCTCCACTTTCTATTCCTTCTCCAGATCATCTATTCTAATCATATCCCACCTTCTATTTCGTCATCTCCTCCACTTTCTATTCCTTCTCCAGATTCACCCACTAATTATAATCCTATCCCTCCTGATACACCAGTTCCACTCTGACGTTCTACTCGTACCAAACAACCTCCAGCTTGCAAAATGATTATGAGATGTCTTATGCAGCCAATTATTTAACCTCTAGCTCAAGTCCCAACACGGGCACCAGGCATCCCCTTCATCATTACCTTTCTTTCTCTAGTTTTTCTCTTACTCAACGTGCTTTTCTATCTCTTATTACAGCCTGACATATGTTAAAACTTATGATGACGTAGTTGGCGACCCATTATGGCAGCAGGCTATGAATGCTGAAATTGCAACTTTGGAACGTAATCATACTTGGTCTCTCGTTCCTCTACCACCTGGCCATAAACCTATTGGCTATCGTTGGGTGTACAAGATTAAATACAACTCTGATGGTTCTGTTGAACATTATAAAGTTTATCCGGTAGTAAAGGGGTATACTCAGATTGAAGATATTGATTACAAATAGACATTTTCTAATACAACAAAGTTTACTACACTTCGTTGCTTACTCACTCTTGCTACTTCTAAAACATGGTTCACACATCAATTGAGTGTTCAAAATGTATTTCTCCATAGTAATCTTTAAACAGGGAATGAGGGAAGGAGTGAGGAGAATATTTTCCCTCTTACATAAATAGGACTAGAGACCGAGACTATATTCTCCATTCTTGTCCCCTCCTAACTCTCTTGACCTCGTTCCCGCCTGCCTCAAAGAGAGATTTTTTAAGTTCCATTTCCAAGTTTTAAATCTATATATTTTCCATTTCAAACTCCTATGGGCTTTATGTATTCCAAGCTTGGGTGGGTTGAATGTGTTGCTTTCATTCGTTTGATTTATGTAATAACAAATGTCTTTTACATTTGGATTAGTTTTTTTTTTTTTTTTTTTTTTCTTTTTTCCTGCTAATTGAACTCAGTTATTTATGTCATTAGGGACGCTTTATTTTTGTCTCATTCGCAGTCATTATTGTTGATTCAACTATTAATTTATGACATAGAGAAAACTAATCACTATTTTTATGGTGTTTTTCTTAGATTTGAAAATTATGTTATCAAATTTTGTGTTTATTATTTAGGCATAGATTAAGTTTATATTTTTTTTTAATAGAGTAGATGAAATGAGTTTAATTTAGAGTAAGATGGTTTTACTTCAATTTCTAATAACATGAGAGGATCAAAATCAATTGATAATTTATTTCTAAAAATAAAATGTATAAATTAACGAATTTATTTAAAATGACTATTTTTTTTAGAGAATAATAAATGGAGAATCTGATCCCTGCCAATTCCTTGCCATAAATCCCTTACCGTGATACTCAACAAATAAATAGAGAATTTCGTGGAAATGGAGAATGAAATAGATGGTAGGAATGATGATAAAGAATGGACATCTTTACTTGAGACAACTGCACGCATCGTGTTTTATGATTGGATGACATGTACTATGTTATGTATATGCTATGAGATACGTTATGTTGCATACAAGTGATGCTATGATATCATATACACTATTCTAGGATTATGTTATGTCGTAGAACAATGTTATGTTTTCGATGTTATTTGATGCATGAACCTTCATGTATCATGTCATGTAAACTATGTTAATACGTACACTCTATGACTAAGAGCCATTAGAAAATCATGTATTATTAATAGGAGGTGCATCGGGATACTTCCCCGTTATGATTAGTACAGACGGATACCTTACAATTTTATGTTCCTTATGATATTATATGGGTCTTTTCCCTTTATGGTATTTGGTAGTGTGAGTGTGCATAAGCTCGACGAACCAGCCCACATAATACTCTTATACGAGCCCACATAGTACTCTTATACGAGCCCACCTAGTGGCCAATGTGCACATTCATGGGTCGTGTGTAGGATAGTATGACATATCCAACCCTGCTTGGACTGAAAAGCAAAGCCCAAACCCATGTCACAATGCTTTTATGAAAGTATAGGTTCAACTATATTACACATGATTCATTTTCCGACCCTAACAGTGAGGTTACTTACATAGTATTTATTAAAGTACTCAAACCACGTGCTACTCTTATTTTCAAGTAAAGGTAAGACACCCATTTACAAATGACAACGTCGCTTTGAAGGTCAAGGAACCAAAGTTAAGGTAGTTGTATTCATGTTATTTTTAATGATCAGTTAGACAAGGGCATTATTTAAACTCATGTTATCTATTTTCCACAATGTTGTCCATAACAATATTGTTTTAATGAATTTATTATGAACATTTAAGTCTATAGCACGGTTTATGAAACGTTATAAATGAATTCTTTCATGCATAGTAGTCATGACATGTATGCAGTTGCCCATGAATCAAATTCTAATTTCATTTAGAATTTTTTAAATAAAATTGAAACTCAAGGTTAAAATAAATACATCAACAAACCTAAAGGGATAAGAAATGAGAAATTAACTCCAAATGTATATTCGTCGTTTTAAATTTATATTACTGTTGTAAATTTGTCTCTATTTCTCAACACTACTACCTTCTTTAATGTTGAGAAAAACTCAAATCATCTTTGATCCTTTCATTTTTTAAACTAAAAAATTATTAGAATTATAGCGGTGATATAACACACAGCAAGACATTAATATGATATTTGTGTATACATTTTTAAAGAAAAAGGGAAATAGGGATTAAAAGTGTTTGTCTTTTGTATAACTTCTAATAATAGTTTGGGGATGTACTCATATCATGATTCCGAGAATCGAATTTGGGTCTCAACTATGGCAGGGCACTATTCTACCACTAGACCCCTGGTGCCGTCTACCTTTAAGCAGATGTAGGGTACTATTCTACCACTAGACCCCTGGTGCCGTCTACCTTTAAGCAGATGTAGGGTACTATTCTACCACTAGACCCCTGGTGCCACACACAGCAAGACATTAATATGATATTTGTGTATACATTTTTAAAGAAAAAGGGAAATAGGGATTAAAAGTGTTTGTCTTTTGTATAACTTCTAATAATAGTTTAGGGATGTACTCATATCATGATTCCGAGAATCGAATTTGGGTCTCAACTATGGCAGGGCACTATTCTACCACTAGACCCCTGGTGCCGTCTACCTTTAGGCAGATGTAGGGTACTATTCTACCACTAGACCCCTGGTGCCATCTACCTTTAGGCAATTCCATAACGTACTCGTATTTTGGTCATGCAGTTCTTCCAAAGCCCTTCACTTTTAGTTTCACCTCTTGATTTAAAAAACAAAAAGCTCGATAGTGCTACTCGTGAAATTTAAAAATTTAAACGACATTATGCACTAATATCATCATTGCCAATCTTTAAGATGCACCAACCAAGAATCAAACTCGAGTTTGTACCATGGCAAGGTACTATTCTACCACTAGACCACTGGCGCATGTACCTTTAAGCATATCTATAACGTACTCATATTTTGGTCATGCAGTTCTTCTGAAGACCTTAACTTTTAGTTTCACCTCTCAATTTAAAAAAAAAAGCTCGATAGTGCTACTTGTGAAATCTACAAATATAAATGATATTGTGACAATCCCAAGTTTGAACATTATGCACTAATATCATCATAGCTAATCTTCAAGATGCACCAGCTGAGAATCAAACTCGAGTCCGTATCGTGGCAGGGTACTTCATAAGGTACACGTATTTTGGTCATGTAGTTCTTCTGAAGCCATTAACTTTTAGTTTCACTTCTCGATTTAAAAAAAAAAAAGCTCGATAGTGCTACTCGTGAAATCTATAAAGTTAAATGATATATTGTAACAAACCCAAGTTTGAATAGTATGCACTAATATCATCATAGCTAATCTTCAAGATGCAACAGCCAGAATCGAATTCGGGTCTGCATCATGGCAGGGTACTATTCTACCATTAGACCACTAGTGAATCCACCTTTAGGCATATCCATAACTTGCAGTTCTTCCGAAGCCCTTAACTTTTAGTTTGTTTTAAAAAAAAAAGCTTCATAGTGCTACTCGTTTGAACATTATGCACTATTATCATCCTAGCTAATCTTCAAGATGCAAGAGTCAAGAATCAAACTCAAGTTTATATTGAGGTAGGGTACTATTCTAACACTAGACTATTGGTGCTTCTACATTTAGGCACATCCATAACATACTTGTATTTTGGTCATGCAATTCTTCCGAAGCCCTTCAATAGCCAAGAATCGAACTCAGGTCTATACTGTGGCAGGGTACATCCATAATGTTCTTGTATTTTGGTCATGCAGTTCTTCCGAAGCCCTTAACTTTTATTTTCACCTCTCGATTTAAAAAATAAAAGCTCCATAGCGCTACACCTGAAATCTATAAATTTAAATGATATATTGTAACAAACACAAGTTTGTACATTTTCACCTCTCGATTTAAAAAATAAAAGCTCCATAGCGCTACACGTGAAATCTATAAATTTAAATGATATATTGTAACAAACACAAGTTTGAACATTATGCACTAATATCATCATAGCTAATCTTGAAGATGCACCAGCCGAGAATCGAACTTAGGTCCGTATCGTGGCAGGGTACTCCATAAGGTACTCATATTTTAGTCATGCAATTCTTCTGAAGCTTAACTTTTAGTTTCACCACTCGATTTTAAAAAAAAAAAAAAAAACTCCATAGTACTACTCGTGAAATCTATACATTTAAATGATATATTGTAACAAACCAAAGTTTGAACATTATGCACTAATATCATCATAGCTAATCTTTAATAAGATGCACCAACCGAGAATCGAACTCAAGTCTATACTGTGGCAGGGTATTATTCTACCACTAGACAACTGGTGCATCTACCTTTAGGCATATCCATAACGTACTCATATTTTAGTCATGTAGTTCTTCCGAAGTCCTTAAATCTTGAAGTCTAATACAAGGGTCATTGTAAAAAAGGTAGAGAAATAGTTTTGCAGAAATTTAAATTTAAAATTAAAGTAATGGGCTCACATAGGTTGACTTGGATGTCAAAGAACAAAATTAAACTTTGATGAAGGATAAATTGGTGGCAAAAACTTTTAATCAGGTGGGGGACCTTTTGCAGTTAGATAATTGAATGATGTATGATAGTGCATTCTCCATGGACCCTGCATGCACCATATTATTTATGCTATGTGTATGGTTCTATGTAATGACATATGATGATTGGCTATGTATGCATGTGATATCCATTACGCCATATTGTGAATGAAATGAAATATTATGTATGTCTTGTTATGTCTTGTCATGCAAAGATATTTGATGGATTATGTGACGACTGCCATGTATACATGATGCATGTATGTACTATGTCATGGATGGAAGGAGAAATGAAATGATGTTAATGCTATGAATGTAAATCATGGGGACCTCATGCATGTATGTATGTCATGTACCGGGATACTTTCCCATTATGCTATGTTAGTACGAATGCGTACCTTTGATATTTATGTTCTTGATATCATGCGAGACTTTCCTTTTCTGTGGCATCGGGCGACACGTTAGCGCATTGTGCCCAACCAAGAAAGGCCCAAGGGGTGCGTATACGAGCCCGCCTAGTGGGTCTATGTGTGTGAGCTATGTGTGGAAAAATACAACACATCAAACCCGGCTCGAAACTGGAAAGAGCTCAAGACCATGTGATAGTTTCAAATGATAAGTCCCATCATTATATGCGAGTGATTGCATCACTAATCCTAATAGTGGAGTGACTTACTGAGTAGTTCTTAAAATACTCTAGCCACGTGCTATCTTTATTTTTTAGGTAAAGGTAAAATGTCTCTGCAAGGATGACAGTGAATGCTGGAATGACCATGGAAGTCAAGATAGGGTAGTAGTATGCATTGGCTTTTCATTTAGTAGTTGAAAGGTGGCATTTTATTTTCATATTCAAATATTAAGTTATTTATAATTTATGTTTTTAAATTAACCGTATAAATCCATGACTCTGTTTAAAAATATTTTATTTTAAATTTTCGCATATGTTATTAAAGGCATGCATGTGGTGTCATCTTTAATTAAAACTGAAAATTAGGGGCATTACGATGGTTCTATTCAATCGACAGGTTTAGCAACTTCCAGTCGCGACTCGCACCTCTTCTCAGTCAAATCATCCTCTAAGTCGTTTTGAATGAATTTATTTCTCTTCGTAGTTAATGAAATTGTATGAAAATAATTTTTACTGAAAAGATGATTAAAACATTACAAATTTGGTGACAGAACTAAGTATATTCGAGTATGTATAAGAAAATATAAAAATTTAAAGACAATAGAAAAATTTGTAAAATTGTGAGGAAAATAAAAAATGGATAAGATAAAAAAATCGTAGATTGACATTTATCAGGTGAAAGGGAGGCATAGTGTATCAAGCCTGACAGAGGACACGTGCCACTATACAAGAGGAGACACACATTGAACTGTTGTGCTTGAAACCAAGCTTGGGCATCAGCAAGACCGAGGCAACGATGTAAATATGAGGGACAAAGATAGGCTATATAAAGGCCTAGTAGCACCCCCAACCTTAACCTTGAAAGTCGGGTTTCCTAAAGAAATTTGTGCATGCAACTTTAGAGTGAAGTCTGTTCATACGAAATATGAAACCTTGCCAAATTTGGTGTCAATCAGACACCGGACTGACGCTTCACGAGACTGCATAATACTTAAGGTAGGTAACTTCACAAGAGTTCTCGAGACCAGCATTCGCTCAAGAAGAGAGTACCAACTAAACCTATGTGGTTCTGAAAAAAAAAAAACCTTAACTGCTACTAGAAAGAAAAAAGTAGCCGCTAAGCAAAGCTAATCGATTTTCTTTTCATACTTATAAAGTACAAGCTAGAGCTAATAGCAAAAACAAAGTGAGTGGAGAGCCACTACTATTTGTTCCTATATAGTTTAGTTTCCAAATTTCCTAGGCTCGGTCACCTTCCTCGTATCCCTTATGCTTAGGAGTGGGATCCATGGTGATCCGGCTCGGTCACCTTCCTCGTATCCCTTATGCTTAGGAGTGGGATCCATGGTGACCCTGAGAAACCTCCCTTCTCTAATGCTACAAAAGGAGTTAAATATTGTTTTCGTGAGCTTGTGTCGAAATGACTTTATTGGAGTAATGACTATAGCGACCTTTGGGTGTTTGAAAAATTTCATGAGCCCAATGAGAGTTCGAGAATGTTTGGGATGAAGCTGCTTGACTTTTCCTTCTTTCATGGTAAAGTGGCTTTGCTACTTCTCTTTCTCTAAGGAAATATTTTTTATGAGTGTCAAGAAGCGATTGCCATATGAAGATGGTTAATGGGAGTTGGTTAAAGTGTAGTGTCAATATGGGAATGTGTTACAACTTTTTTAGACTTTGCTACCCTATGGGTTCATGCCATGGTTGGCTTGTGAGCCTCACCCCAAGGGTGCACCATTATGTGTGACTAAAAGAATACGAGTGTTGAGGCAAAGGTGACCATATCTAGGGTGCGCTCCTAGCATAGGTAAGGTGTAACGACCCTAAATTTCCACATACTCAGAGTCGCTACTAACGTTTGATGCTCATCTATAATGCGGAAATATAACTCTTACATGAACATAATTGATAACGTAAATTAAAAAAAAATGTTTAAAACAACTTCTTCTCTAGAAAACACAGCCATGGTCTTACGTGTTTAAATATGAAATACTGAACATTTAGAGAAAACAAAAACAAATACAAAATAATTTAAAACAATGAAATGCAAAACAACCTATTCTAACTTAAGACTAGAAATTTAAATATGAATCTACCCTATGCACGTGCCACAGTCTCTGCTCGTGATGTCGCCGTCCTCCATACAAGTGCGCCTTGCCTTTACCTGAAAAATGATGTGGCACACGGCCTGAGTATTTCAAAGAATACTCAGTAAGTGGCCCCACTATAGGGGCCATGCAAATGCAAACACATGCAATATGATTTAGGGACCTATCTCTAATCATCTTAGGGGTGGCCTCCAGTCTCGGATAAATTGGATGTGTAGTACTTCCCTACACACGACTCACACGTGCGAGT
Source organism: Cucurbita moschata (assembly GCF_002738365.1). NCBI lineage: Eukaryota > Viridiplantae > Streptophyta > Magnoliopsida > Cucurbitales > Cucurbitaceae > Cucurbita > Cucurbita moschata. The sequence goes on along the minus strand of NW_019268589.1, from coordinate 916,269 downwards.
GTGAATCCCCAGGGCGCTCGCACACCCCCTGGACCCTCTGGTCAAGCTAATATGTAGCGACGCCCGGAGGTCAGCGGAACCCCATAGTGTCATGCGCCTCATGAACACCCTCATCTGTGTGCTTTCGCACCTGTGCGCTTTCGCGCTCATCATAAGGTGCGCGTCCGCACTCATCATCTCTAGGGGAAGTAGCCCTATGCTTATGAACATACAAAATGCATGAGGTCCCTCTAAATCCATCGTAATGTCTCTTCTGACACAACCCTCTAGTCTCATCTCTTTGTTACTCTAGGTAACGCATACTCGCGGATATTTATATTAATATCATTTTCATGCTCTTAGGGTTGTGTCCTACGTCGATCTAACGACATGATGCAATATAGCACTCATCATCATCTAGCATGCTCAATATGGAAAGCATCATCATATTAAGGTAAAAATCATGCAATCATCATGCTCATCATAATGCCACAACGTGCGTCAAACATATCAAGCGTCACTCAACAAAATATGTATATACCGCACATATCATCAAGCATCATAATCCACACATCATCATAACTCATACAATTATTTAGCCTATCCTATAGTAAGGCCACTTACCTGGTTGGCCTTAGCCGAAGTATTCCCTAATTTAATTAACGTAAGCTCCCGTTCCTCGAGAGCTGCTCCAAAGGTTGCTAGAGTTCGCTTCATATCGAACCGTTCGTCACCTTTCGTTAGCATTTCACATTTTAATTAATAATCCAACTAACAATGTGAAATACAGCTCTAAAACGGTCTTAGTAAAAATCGAATTTCACGTTTTCATTGTTTCTAAATTTTGGTTGGGTAGTAAAACTTAAATTGAAAATATGTCAATATTATTTCATGGTGCTTCAATCATTCAATCCAACTATGGTTTGTTATTGGTACAAATAATAATAATTGCTCACATCTTCCATTTTCCTTCCCTCTATCTTCTTTTTATTTCATATGAATGACTATGCAGTTATAAAATAATATTCAATCAATTCTGTTTTCTTCTCCTCCCTAGCATGACTATCAATCAACAGAAGCAATTTTCAATATTTTTTTTTTCTTCTCTTTCCTAAAAACTACTATCATTAACAGAAGCCATTTTCTATTCTATTTTCTTCTCTTTCATTTTTTAATCTATTATGTTTTCTTCTCTTTCCTAAAAACTACTATCAACCGAAGCTATTTTCAGTCTCTTCTGTTTTCTCCTCTCTCTCAAATGACTATCCAATTCGATTAGTCATTTTCAATCTATTTTAATTTTCCTCAGTAAAAATGCCTATGCATCCATCAATTATCATTTTCTTCTCTTTCCTAAAAATGATGATTCAATTTAGATGCAATTCATAAAGCTATTTTCAATCAATTTTGATTTTCCACCAGATATCCAAAAATCTAAATAATTGAAAAGAAGATCTAACATAACTTTTCTATCTCTTGCAAAAGATAAAAGAAAAGGAGATCTAAATTACCGATTACTTTTCCATCTCTTTCCATTCCTATTAAATCTACTTGAAGTGAAGGCCATCTTCAATTCTTCTCTCCCAAAATCTGTGTATTTCCTTTGTTTCTGTCTCTCATTTTTCCCTTCTCAAGATCTGCCATTTTTTTGTTTCTGTTTTGTTTTTTTAGATCATTTTGCAGTTGCAAGAGGTGTCCGGGAGATATTTGGGGAAAGTGGAGAGAGAGTGATAATTTACTTTTTTTTTTTTTATTTTTTTTATTTTTTTATTTTTTTATTTTTATTATATTTTACTTATTCTTATTATTATCTTTTTTTTTTCTTTTCTCTTTCTTTTTTTTGGGTCGTTACATAAGAATATGCCAAAACTAGCTACTTTGATCATGGTTTTTCTAGTGAGTCCCTGTTACAGTTCGAGAGAAGGGCGAGGGAGGCCATGGTGGGATACTCCACAACCATTAGACAATTGTTTTTTCGTGCTTATGTTGCAAGATCGTAGACCAAGAATAAATCCATAAGTCAGATAGTTCATAAGTAGTGCGTAGTTTCCGTATTCATTCTGAAGCATGTTATTTCCAACGGGTTCGTTCGCAGGCAATCCGAAGTTTGGATCGTCATCAAGGATACTAAGATTAAGTGAGAGAGAGAGTCATAATCCATGGACCGATTGTGTCTCTGAGAAAGTCATCAAGGATGATGATTAGTTTAAGTGGAGGAGAATTTCACAACAATGCTACGAAAAGAGTAGGTTTTGACCCTCATATAACGATAGACCTCAGTGACCCTTAAATGGTGCCCATCCAGTCACAAGAGTGCCAAGACAGATGAGTGCCATGATGCGGCCGAGGAGGATGGAGCATCATCTAACACACCAAAGAGATCTTCATTAAAACCAAATTTTGGCATATGAAAAACAGAGGCAATGATGTCGACATGAGAAACAAAGATAGGTTTGATAAAGGGTCGGGTAGGGCCCTGGGAGGGTTCCAAAAGAAGTTTGGGCATGTGGGTCTAGAATGAAATCCTTCCATATGAAATATGAAAGGTCACCAAATTTGGGTGTAATTTGGACACTAGACATGCGCTCCATGAGACCATATGACTATTCGTCAAAATCATGCTTACTCCTACTCGATAAAAAAGGCCTCAAAATGCACTTTAGGGGGAGGTATGGTGTCGTCTCTCTACCACCCCTAACCATATGGCCTAAACAAGCTACCATGTAGCATATACTTGTGTCATAGTGAGAGGGAGCATTGCAAGACTAGTGTCTTAGGTGACTTGCTTTAAAATACGTCTTTCAAGGACAGTGCTGGACAACATGAGTGTACCGACATTGCACCCCCACCCATGTATCAGAGGTTTGTATATGCACAAGCTCTTTGGTATGAAGTCAATAAATAATATGACATGGATATGGGAGGGTGCAATGTCTCAATAGAGCTTGGATGGATTGATATTTGAGTGGCCTAGACAATATGAGCGAAACATGGTTTCATCCTCGATTGACATGTCTGAGTAAGCTACGATGTCGATGGCATCATGGGACTTAGGATGGCATCATGACATGAAGGTCATGCCAGGAACGAAGATGCAAAATCAAGATGCAACAACACATATGAATGACCTTTATTCTAAGTAGAGGCAAGGTTGTGTTGCATGGCTTGGCCTAGTATAGAAGCAAGTTAGTTAAGGTCGCAGATGATTGAGCATGCACACACGGTGTAACGAATCACCCTTTATAAGGGTGTGGAAACCTTCCCCTAGCAGACGCNCCCCTAGCAGACGCGTTTTAAAGCCTTGAGAGCGAGCCCGAAAGGGAAAGTCCAAAGAGGACAATATCTGCTAGCGGTGTATCTAGGTCGTTACAATTGGTATCAGAGCTCTAGGTTTTAAATTCTGTAGACTAGCCTACAATGTAGACTTCGCACGTTCCATGGTCCCAACGTCGATGCCCCGTCACCGTCAGGTACGCCTTGCATAAGATAAGAAAAGAGAAACATTTTAAAACTCGCATGCATTTTTATGTTAATGTTACTGAAATCGTTGTTATATTTCACGTATTTATTTAAGAGCATGATGTGATGTGTTGCATGCTGAGTGATTTTGTTTGCAATATGATGTGAACTT
>NW_019268589.1:904034-907722 GCF_002738365.1 Cucurbita moschata | reverse complement strand
ACTAAAAGAATACGAAGATAATTACCCTACCCATGACCTGGAGTTGGCCGCTGTAGTGTTCGCGCTGAAAATTTGGTGACACTACCTGTATGGAGAGAAAATTCAAAGTTTAACCGACCACAAGATTTTAAATATTTCTTCACCCAGAAAGAGTTAAATATGAGACAGAGAAGGTGGTTAGAATTGGTGAAGGACTACGATGTAGATATCCAGTACCACCCTGGAAAAGCAAATGTGGTCGCAGACGCTTTGAGTAGAAAGGCGGCCCACTCTTCGGCCCTCATTACGAGGGAAGTAAGGGTACAAAGAAAATTCGAGGGAGCCAACATAGTTGTAGCGACCGAGAGAGTCATGGCACAACTGGCCCGACTTACAGTGCAACCTACACTTCGGCAAAGAATGGTTACCTCCCAACAAGAGGATCCAAACCTACAGAAAGTCTTAAGCCAGCTAGCTGAGAGTCTAGTAATGGATTCTCAAAGACCTTAGATGAAGGGCTATTGTATCAGGGATGCCTATATGTCTCGACAATAAAGGAGCTAAGGAAATAAATACTAACGAAGCTCACAACTCGCCATTTGCCATGCACCCAGGAGATACAATGATGAATTTAAAACAACACTTTTGGTGGAAGAGCATGAAGAGGGATGTGGCCGAGTTTGTGAGCAAGTGCTTAGTTTGTCAACAAGTGAAAGCTCCTAGATAAAAGACGGCGGGGTTGTTGCAGCCCCTAAGCATACTAGAGTGGAAGTGGGAAAACATAGCAATGGACTACATAGTAGGATTACCTAAAACGCTTAAAGGCTATACAATGATCGGGTAGTTATCGATAGGTTGACCAAGTCAGCACACTTCCTATCTGGGAAAGCTACATATACAGTTGACAATTGGGCACAGCTGTATGTGAAAGAAATAGTAAGATTACATGGTGTCCCAGTATTTATAGTGTCAGGTCGGGACCCATGCTTTACATCAGCGTTCTAGCTCGAACTTCAAAAAGCGTTGGGTACCTGCCTCGACTTTAGTACCGTTTTCCACCCCGAGCGTTTAAACCAACTTCTACAGGACATATTACGCGCTTGCGTACTAGATTTTAAGGGAAGTTGGGATTCCAAACTCCACCTCATGGAATTCTCGTATAATAACAGTTTCCAAGCAACTATTGAAATGACACTGTTTGAGGCCCGATACGAAAAACGGTGTAGGTCCCCACTATGCTGGGACGAAGTAGGCGAGAGAGAGTTAGCAGGACCCGATCTGGTTCGACTCACCAATGAGGCTGTCCTGAAAATTCAAGCAAGGATGCGTATCACTCAAAGTAGACAGAAAAAGCTACGCCGATGTAAGGCGTAGAAGCCTGGAGTTTGAGATAAGGGACCCAGTATTCCTCAAGGTGGCACCTATGAAAGGTGTCTTGAGATTCAGACGTAAGGGCAAGTTAAGTCCTAAATTCATTGGACCATTCGAGATCCTAGAGCGAGTTGGTTCAATAGCGTATAAGTTAGCCCTACCTCCAGCCCACTTAGGAGTACACGATGTATTTCACGTGTTGAGGCTGAGGAAGTACATTACGGATCCTATCCACGAAATAGACTACGGACCACTCCAACTCAATGAAAATCTGAGCTATGAGGAAAAACTAGTAAAAATCTTAGCTAGAGAAGTAAAAACCTTACGCAAGAGAAATATTGCGTTCGTTAAGGTACTGGGGCGGAATCACCACAGCGAGGAAGCCATGTGGGAGAGTGACGACGAAATAAGAGAAAAATACCCCGAGCTAGTACAAGAGTTTGGGACTTTCGAGGACGAAAGTTCTTTTTAAGGGTAGATAATATAACGACCCGAAAAAAAAAAGAAAAAATAATAATAATAAGAATAAGTAAATAATAATTATATAAAAAAAAAAAAAAGTAAATTATCACTCTCTCTCTCTCCCTTTCCCAAATATCTCCGGGTCTGCAAAATTATCTGAAAAAAAAAATGAAAACAGAAACAAAAAAAAAAGGGTGAGGAGGGAAAAAAGAAAAAAAAAAAAGGAAAGATCACAGATTTTGGGAGAGAAGAATTGGAGATGGCTTTACTTCAACCAGATTTAATAGGAATGGAAAGAGACCAAAAAGTAATTGGTAAATTAGGTCTCCTTTTCTTTTATCTTTTTCCAGAGATTGAAAAATTATGTTAGATCTCCTTTTCAATTATTTAGATTTCTGTATATCTGATCAAAAATCAAAATTGATTGAAAATGACTTCTCGAATTGGCTAGTCATAGCTCACTAGATAGTAGTTTTTAGGAAAGAGAAGAAAACATAATAGATGGAAAAAGAAAAAGAAAATAGAATAGAAAATGGCTTCGGTTGATGAGAGTATTTTTTTAGGAAAGAGAAGAAAAAAAGAATGAAAATGCTTGTGTTAATTGATATTCATACGGAGAAGAAAACAGAATTAATTGAATATTATTTTATAATTGCATAGTCATTCATATATGAAAGAAAAAGAGACAGAGAGACAGAAGAAACTTGAGTGTACAGCAGAGAGAAGGAAAAGGAAGATGTGAGAAATTATTATTATTTGTACCCAGAAAATATAATATTATAACAAACCATAGTTGGATTGAATGATTGAAGCACTATGAAATAATATTGACACATTTTCAATTTAAGTTTTACTGCCCAACCAAAATTTAGAAACAATGAAAATGTGGAATTCGATTTTTTTTTACTGAGACCGTTTTAGAGCTGTATTTCACATTGTTAGTTGAATTATTAATTAAAATATGAAATGCTAACGAAAGGTGTTGAACGGTTCGATATGAAGCAAACTCTAGCAACCTTTGGAGCAGCTCTCGAGAAACGGGAGCTTACGTTAATTAAATTAGGGAATACTTCGGCTAAGGCCAACCAGGTAAGTGGGCTTACTATAGGATAGGCTAAAAATTGTATGAGTTACGATGTTGTATGAACTATGTCGTACGATGCTGTATATGAGTTATGATGATGTATGACTTATGATGATGTGTGGGTTATGATACCTGATGATGTGCTCAGTATATATATATATTTTGATGAATGTTGTACTTGATATGTTTGATGCACTTTGTGGCAATATGATGAGTATGATGATTGCGTGACGTTTACCTTAATATGTTGATGTTTTCCATATTGAGCATGCTATATGATGATGAGTGTCATATTGCATCATGTCGTTAGATCGACATAGGACACAACCCTAAGAGCATGAAAATGATATTAATATAAATATCCACGAGTATGTGTTACCTAGAGTAACAAAGAGATGAGACTAGAGGGTTGTGTCAGAAGAGACATTATAATGGATTTAGAGGGACCTCATGCATATTGTATGTTCATAAGCATAGGGCTACTTCCCCTAGAGATGATGAGTGCGGACGCGCACCGTATGATGAGCGTGTATGCGCATAGGTGCGAAAGCACACAGATGAGGGTGTTCATTGCATGTGTTTGCATTTGCATGGCCCCCTATAGTGGGGCCCCTTACTGAGTATTCTTTGAAATACTCAGGCCGTGTGCCACATCATTTTTCAGATAAAGGCAAGGCGCACTTGTACGGAGGACGGCGGCATCGCGAGCAGAGACTGTGGCACGTGCATAGGGAAGACTCATATTTAAATTTCTAGTCTTAAGTTAGAATAGGTTGTTTTGCATTTCATTGT
>NW_019268589.1:901297-902420 GCF_002738365.1 Cucurbita moschata | reverse complement strand
AAGGGGATGTTTAGAATATGTGTTCTATGTTGTAGGTGATCAATATGAATATCTCCCTACCAAGCATGCATGAGTGAACCAAGTTAAGATTAGGGCACTACAACCAGCAATATTTACAAGTTAGCCTCGGTTAGTATGTTTCTTGTAGGCTGTGCACCTCAAGATCATGAGCAACAATCAAAGGTCTAAATTTGTGTGCACTCAAAAAATTGGATTAGCTCCAAAAAGCTAACCCCGAAAAGTCCTAAAAAGGTTAGGTGAGATTTAAACTACCTAGATGCCCTTATGAACCTAGTAGATTTCATGGAGAAAGATGACTTAGAAAGCTTAACATACCTAGTAGTAGTGTGACGATATCACTAGAGTCTTAGCCTCATATCCCTTCTAGTACATCTTTAGTTCGCAGCCTTCGAAGTGGTAGTGGTACAGCTACTATCGAGTTAGGTTTAGTCGAACAGTGTAGCAAGACGAGGTTATCCAAGTGCTACTATCATGTGTGGAAATGGCTTGGGATCTCCTAAGAAAGACATTTTTCGCTATAAACGGGTCAAAGTCATCCCGATAGGTAAATTTGTCATTTTGACCTCCCATTCATAGTTAGAGGTCTTCATTAGCCCTATTCTAAGAATGATGAAAAAGAAAAAAAAATAAAAATAAAAAAGGAAAAGGGAGTGAAAAGAAGATGAGGACTTTGTGATTTTGACCTCCCATTCATAGTTAAAGGTCTTCATTAGCCCTATTCACACAGTTAAGAATGATGAAAAAGAAGAAAAAAAAAACAAAAAAGGAAAAGGGAGTGAAAAGAAGATGAGGACTTTGTGTTCTAGAGAAACAGTTAGGGAGAAGGTTGAAATTGGCTCGAAAGGGTAACCATTCTTGACTTTTGATTTGTTCAAATCTGTTAAGAATCGAGAAAGAATAGAAGGAAGGTGTTTCAAGTTCTTGATTTCAGCTTTTCTTAAGATTGGAGAGTTTTTCTTAGAATACGTTTCAAACTTAGTATGTGGATATTGGAGAGATGTCACACAAGTTTTATGAAGGAAGTCCTTGATTCAGACCGGAAGACGGTGTTCTCATGAACGTCAAGTAATGGCAGTTTTTTAAGTTTTGAATTCTTGACAAA
>NW_019268589.1:900928-901177 GCF_002738365.1 Cucurbita moschata | reverse complement strand
TTCAAAAGTTATTAGAAAGGCAATTTGGAACCACGTCGTTTTTCTGAAAAATTGAACATGGATGAAGAGGGAGCGAACACGCGTTGGTAGGTGGCGGCGATAGTGCGTCTAAAGTAGAGTGGGACACGTGGCAACACATTGAGTGGAGATATTCATTCGACTACTTGTGGCAACACATGTGCGGGTTGACCTGATTCGACAACTCATGTTTAACTCGAGACTTGCACGCCAGCAACTCGTGAACCTTCG
>NW_019268589.1:900254-900854 GCF_002738365.1 Cucurbita moschata | reverse complement strand
ATTTTGCGTAAAATTGCACATGAAAAGCCTTTCGAAGTGCGTTCAAGTCTGTGTGAGTCTCTTCTTGCCCTGTTTGACCTCTATTTAACAATTTTACATTTCAATTTTAATACTGACCATCATAATGCGTGTTTGACCTCTATTTAAAAAATTTTCATTTCAATTTTAATACTGACCATGATAATGCTTGAAATAGGACCTATGGGAGAAATTTAAAATTTTTTGGAACTTCTAACATGAGAAAAAGCTAGATTAGACAAACATATATCATCCAAGTAAGTAACCACAAGAACTTTAGGCAAGTACTACTTGTAGGGATTGCTAGGACGTGCTAGCATGCGAGTATTACTTACGTTTGGTGGTTAGAAAATGCATGTTAAGGACTTTAGAAAGGTGTATTTGGATAAGTATGTACTATATGTATGTGATGATAAAATTACTGTTAAGCAATAAGGATGAGTATGTTATGCACTATGTAAGAAATTACAAAACTATCTCTACGATGATATGTTTTTTTAATGTTGTTTTATATGCTTTCTGTTGTGTAAGAAAAGAGGATGGACTATTATGATCTATGTCCTGGGTGATCAATGGATGTTG
>NW_019268589.1:899792-900132 GCF_002738365.1 Cucurbita moschata | reverse complement strand
ATAATTTGATTATGTCCGTTAAATAAACATCATTTCTTTCTTGATAGATAGAGTATTTTTAGCTATTTAGTTTAACTATTCTACCATGTTTGTGGTTAGTTTCTATTTCTCTTAGTTATTTGCAAGGCTACGAAAGTCGGGTTCAATATTCAATAACATCGTCAAACTCAAATTTTTTATGTTTCTGGCTTAGTCATTCTTCGATCAAAATTTAACTGGGGAAAATATTGAAATTGATGAGAACACAGGCGAAGAAGGAGAAATCAAAGAGAAAACGACTAAACCGATTGCTGAAATAATTGAACCAATTGCTGAAAATGAAGAGAAACAAATCACGGGG
>NW_019268589.1:899236-899753 GCF_002738365.1 Cucurbita moschata | reverse complement strand
TAGCTATTGCACAAAATTTGTCAATAAGGGATGGGAGAAATCGACATCCACCTATATGGTATGCATATTATAATTTCGGTGAAGGCTTATCTGAAGAGGATGAAGAAAAGGCATTCTTAATCATTTTTGATCATATGCATTTTTAGGAAGTTGTCAAAAGCCCAAAATGGAGATAGCCTATGAATGAAGAAATCAAATCCATTGAAAAAATCAGACACAAAACTTGGAGGTTCTACCTGCGGCGGGAGCAAAGAAAATAAGAGAGAAATTGATTTATAAGAGCAAGCTAAATGAGTCGGGAGAAGTTGATAAATACAAAGCAAGATTGACGGTAAAAGGCTACACACAATAGTAATGAATTGATTATATGAAAGTGTATGCACCTGTTGCCAAAATAGATACCGTTAAAATGATGATTGCTTTTGCCCCTAAAAAGGTTGGAAACTCTATGGGTTAGATGTCAAATCAACTTTTTGGTGAGTTAAAAGAAGATATTTTTTTTGAACAACCAAAATGC
>NW_019268589.1:883046-899226 GCF_002738365.1 Cucurbita moschata | reverse complement strand
TGTACAAATTCCAAAAAGCTCTCTATGGATTAAACCAAGCACCTAGAACATATGTTTAGTCGAAAAGAATCATACTTCATCAAGAAAGGATTCAAAAGCAGTTCCAATGAGCAGACACTCTTCAACAAGAGGAAGGGTGGTAAAATTCTTATTGTAAGCATTTATGTTGATGATCTTTTATTTATTGGAGATGATGAAAAATTATTGGAGTTTAAATGTCCATGAAGAAAGAGTTCGATATGACTGACTTAGGTCAAATGAGATTTTTCATTGGAATAGAGGTAATACAAAGATTAGATGATATTTTTATATGTGAAAGAAAGTATGCTGCTGAAGTTTTAAATCGATTTGACATAGAGAATTACAATTCTATTTATAATCTCATTGTTCCGGGACAGAAAATTGGCAAGATGAAAATGGTGCTAAAATAAATGTAACTTTGTATAAACAAACAGTGGGAAGTTTGATGTATCTCACAGTTACTCGTCCTGATCTCATATTTGTTGTAAGTTTGTTGGGTCGTTTTATGACATATCTAACAAAACAACATTTTGCAGTAGCTAAAAAGGTTTGAAGGTATTTAAAAGGTAGATTATGTTGTATTTTATAGAAAGGGAGAAGTTAATGATTTAATTGGATTTATTGACAGTGACTATGTCGGAGACATGGAAGATAACAAGAGTACTTTAGGCTAGCATTTATGATGAGTGGAGGAGCAGTAGCTTGGTCTTCTCGTAATTATCCTATAGTCACCTTATCAACCGCAGACACTAAGTTTGTTGCTGCTAGTGCCTGTGCATGTCAAGCTGTTTAGATGAAGAGGATACTTAAAGAGATTGGTCACTCTCAAATAGAAGGAACAAAGCTAATGTGCAATAACACTTCAACTATTAAGCTATCCAAAAATTCAGTTCTACATAGAAGTTCCAAACACATAAGAGTAAGATTTCACTTTATTAGAGATCTTACAAATGAAGGAAATGTTAATTTATTATTTTTTGGTACTAGACATAAACTTGCTGATTAGTTGACAAAACCTCTCAAATTTGAAGGATTTCAGTGTCAAGAACTTAGTGGGTAGAGATTATTAGAAGAATTTGATTATGTCAAATGCATCGAATAAAGATAGATTATTTTGTGATATTTAGAGTATTTTAGCTATTTAGTTTAACAACTTTGCAATATTTAATATTTGTTGTTAGTTTCTATTTCTTTTATTATTGGTAAGGCGATAAAAGCTAAATTCAGTATCCAATAGTATCATCACTTGAAACTCCAATCAGTTATATTTATGACCTAGCAATTCTTCTGTCAAAACCTTACCTTAGCGTGGCTAGACAAAGATCTATGTCAGGAAGCCTCCAGCAAGCGAAGGAGTTTAGAATCGTGAGCGACAGTCAGAGGGTCTAGACTCTAATACTTCTAGACTAAGAACGACTCGAGGAGTCAAAAAAGAGCCGCTAGAAGCATGAAGTCTATGATAAGTAACCTAGTTGCCTTAAGAATCTAGTAGACCTCCTCAGCTCTCAGATATGACTAAGGTGAAATTACAAATTATGGGTTACGTGCTTAGATGATCGATATGAATATCTCCCTAGCAAAGCCTTCATGAGAGTCAAGATTAGGGTGCTACAATTAGTATGGTTTACAAGTTGGCCCTAGTTAGTACATTTTCAGTAGTCCTTGCACCTTAGGACCGTGAGTGATATGAGGTTTAGATTTGTATAAACCTAGAGTTTGGTTTAGCTAGAGAAACTAACCCCAAACGTCCTAGAAACAATAGAAGGGATTCAACTGCCTAGATGCCACTAAGAACCTAGTAAACCTCCATGACATTTAAATACGATTAAGTTATATTAAAGAACTTCGAAGCCACTTGGGTTACTATTGAGTGTAGAGTTAGGACAAGGCTAACGTCGTGATCCCGTTAAACTAGTCTCAAAGAGTGACTAGGTACCACACGAGTAGTTAATCAAGACAGAACTCCTATTGAATGTAGAAACGAGTCAAGACTTGTTAGCTTTTTGGTCCTTAATCTCAAATTAATTAATTAATGTTTTGATGATAACAAACAATAGTTAATTACTAACAATTATCGGTCTACAGTGTAGAGTTGGGAATAACGATTTCAACACATTTTTCAATCACTCAAATTAGAGCTAAAACGAAGAAGTTACAATCAAAACAAAATGCGTGATGTACTAATGTGGCCGCAAAATTGAATCAGGGACCAATTAAAGTAAGACACTTGAAACTAAAGTAACAAATCCGGGAGTTTTTAATTACTTTTAAAAGCCATGTTTATACAACATTCGTATATATTTGAATTATAAAAAAAAAAAAAAATGGTTACTCACATCATTTTTATTAATTTGGAAAAAAAATTTGGTCCACCGTCCATTTCTCCCATTGATGCTCCACCTTTAATGGTGTACCTTTCATTTATGTTTGAACACAATAAATACAAGAATACAACTTTCATAATTTCTTTGATGTCAATTTTTATGAAGCTTACTCCAGCTTCCAAGTTTATTTCTCTTACCCAACTTTCATAATTTCTTTGATCTCAATTTTTCTAAAGCTTCCATGTGGCTCTCTCCAAGCTTAAAGTTTATTTATTTTCCTCTTATTCTTTAAAGAGTTTTTTTATTCTATTGGGAGGAAATAGTTGTGAGTGATCAAATTGTAAATCTACTCATGGTTAAGGTGTGTTCCTACAAAATTGAGATACTTGTAACGGTTTGATCCTGAGCCATTGAAAGAATTGAGTTTGCTCTTAAACTCGTAAAAAGAGTGGGGTCTAGCAGTTGGGCTCTGATCCGAGGAAAGAGTTGAGAAAAGTTTATTCAAATTCTCGAAAGGCGCTTGGAGAGTGGAGTAGGTCGAGTTTGACCGAACCACTATAAAACTACGGTATTATATTTTCTAACTCTTTCCTGTTTAATCTCGAAATTGTTATTGTGATTTATTGCATGTTCTAAGTTTTTCATAATTGCTTATTGTTATTTTTTGAACTAATGTATTAATTATCATCTTCTCTTATTTTTTAAAAAAATTCATAATAAAAAAATTAATCACCTTAACACTCTTATTGTTAAAAGTCAATTCACCGCTCTAGGTTGTCATATCGATCCAACAATTGGTATCAGAGCAGGTTGCTCTTATAGATATTTTTATGTAAACTTTATTGTTAGAGCTTATGGTAAACCTACGTGTTAATAATGGTTTTTCTAGAGGACAATCAACCTCTAGGCCTCCTTATTTTGATGGAACAAATTATACTTATTCTAAAGCTAGAATGAAAATTTGTTTGCAATCTGTTGATTATCAATTATGTTAAGTGTTAGTAAAGACCCTTACATTCCAATAAAAATTGTTAATAATAGGGAGGAGCTTAAAATAGAGGATGAATTTGATGAGCATGATATGAAAAAGTGTTGTTTTAATATCAGTGCTACAAATGTCTTTATTGTGCCCTAAGTAAGGATGAATTTAATAGAGTATCTATGTGTTCTTCGGCATATGAAACTTGAAAAACTCTTGAGGGAACAAATCAAGTTAAAGAAAGAAAGATTAGCATATTAGTTTATAATTATGAACTATTTAAACTGGATGCAAATGAATCTATAGGTGATATGTTTACTGATTTACTAATATTCTAAATGCTTTGAAAAATCTTGGAAAAGTATATTCTACTCCCGAAAATGTAAGGAAAATTCTCAGGACTCTACCTAAAAGTTGGTAGCAAAGGATCTCACAAAGCTTCCTTTGGATGAAGTTGGTTCTCTCCCGACACATGAGATTACCATGAAGGAGCACATGATAGAGGAATCCAAAAAGAAGAAAAGAATAGCCTTAAAGTCCATCACATTGGAAGTTGACTACGACGATGAGGAAGCCCCTGATGAAGATGATGTTGCCTACTTCACACGTAAGTATAAAAAAATTCATCAAAAGGAAGAAACAATTTAAGAAACATTTCACCAACCAAAAAGAGTCAAAAGGTGAAAAGAGGAAAAATGATGAGATAATATGCTATGAATGACAAAAGCCGGGTCATATAAGAACAAATTTTCCTCTCCTCAAATCATCTAAGAAATCCAAAGAAAAAGGAATGAGGTCTACTTGGGATGATTGTGATGAAAGTGCATATGATGAAAAAGTAGCAAATTTTTGCTTCATGGCTCATAGTGACAAAGAGGAGGAACAAGATGATGAGGTTTGTTTGAAAGCCTTCAAGAAAAATAAGTGATACTTGGATAGTTGTTGCTGAATACACATGACAGAAAATCAATCCAAGTTTGTGAATTTTTCCAAAAAGGATGGTGGCTTAGCAACCTGTGGTGATAACAAAAAGGATAAAATAATTGGTGAGGGTAAAATAACTGATGGTTTAAAGCATAATTGGTGAGGGTAAAGGATAAAATAATTGGTGAGGGTAAAATAACTGATGGTTTAAAGCATAATTGGTGAGGGTAAAATAACTAATAGGTTTAAAGCATGACTTACTGAGTAGTCAATGATGTGATAAAGGTTTTAGAGTTATATTTGATAAAAATAATTGCATAATTGAAAGTGTTAATGATAGAAAAGTTTTGATAGTTGGAAATAGAGATGACAATGTGTAAACTAATGATTTAAATTATTGTCCTACCAGATAAATGTCTTTCGGTTTTGCACGATAACTCTTGGCTATGGCATAGAAGATTTAGGACATGCTAGTATATACTCGATTTCAAATATCTGAAAAATTTCATTAATTAGAGGCCTTCCTTAATTTAAATTTGAAAAAGATAAAATTTGTGACAAACCAAGTTCTCTCAAATCTAAAAATGTGATTTGTACTCTATCTCTTCAATTATTACCTATGGACTTATTGAGACCTCCTAAAATAGCTATCTAGGAAGGGAATTACTATGGAGTGAATTACTATGTATAGTTAGTTGATTTTTCTAGATTTATGATGTTTTGAAAAAATTTGCTAGTTTTGTAAGAAAGTTGAAAATGATTTTTTTTTTAATTACTAAAATTAGGAGGGTCCACATAGGAGAATTTGATAAGGTAGCATTGTAAATATTTTGTGAAGATAATAGTTTTTCTCCTGACTTCTCCTGTCCAAGACTCCTCAACAATATGGTGTGGTTGAAAGAAACAATGGTACTTTACAAGAATTTGCTAGATCAATATAATAATATTTCTAATTAATATATTTAGAGTGGTGATTTAGAAAGAAACTTTGGAGATTTACTCGTCAATGACAAAGGCAAAGAAACTATTTCAAGTAAAGAAGAGGTGAGCATAAATGAAAAGAAGGAAGAAATTTCTTCATGAATGCCAAAAGAATGGAGATATGCCTTATCTCATCCCAAGGACTTGATTATTGGTGATCTTGAACAAGTGAAAACTCGTTTTTCCATTAATTTATTTAATAATCTTTCTTTTATTTCTCAAATTGAACAAAAAAAGACTTAAGGATGCCGAAAATTATAAGTTTTGGATTTTAGCTTGGAACAACTTAGTCAATTTGAAAGGAACAAAGTTTGAGAATTAGTCCCCAGACCCTCTAATATTTCCATTATTGAAAGTTCATAGAAATAAAATTGATGAAAATGAGAATATCATTACAAATAAAGTTAGGCTTGTAGCTCAAGGTTATTGTCAGGAGGGTATAAACTATGCAGAAACTTTTGCACCCGTTGTTATATTAGAAACTATTAGGATGTTACTTGTTTTTGCTTCTTACAAAAAAAAAAATTATATTGTATGAAATGGATGTGAGAAGTTCATTCTTAAATAGTTATATCATGGAGGAAGTTTATGTAGAACAACTTCTCGGATTTGAAAATTTTGATTTTCCACATCATGTCTATAAGTTGAAAAAGGTTCTTTATGGCTTAAACAAGCTTTAAGAGCTTGGTACGATAGACTTAGTAATTTTCTTATTCAGAATGATTTTAAAATGGGTAAACTCGACACTAGTCTTTTTATTAAAATTAAAAAAAATGTTATGCTATAAGTGTAAATATATCTAGATGATATCATATTTTGTTCTACTCATCCTTCTTTATGTGAAGAATTTTCAAAATGGATGCATTAATGAGTTTGAGATAGTATGATGGGAGAGCTTAGTTTCTTTCTTGGACTTCAAATCAAACAACTCAAAGTTATCTTCATACGTCAAGAGAAATACACTTTACTCAAAAGGTTCAAATTCAATGAAGGTAAGATTGCAAAAACTCCAATGAGCACATCCACTAAGCTTGACAATGATGAAAAAGGTAAATGTGTGGATATTAAATCTATCGAGGTATGATTGGATCTTTACTTTACTTTATTTGACCACTAGTAGACCAGATATTATGTTTAGTGTATGTCTTTGTGCTAAGTTTCAATCTTGTCCTAAGGAATCTCATTTACATGACTAAAAAATATTTAAATATTTGCTTGTGACTGTTAATTTAGGATGATGGCATCTTATAAATGTTGAAATTAAATTGGTAGGATATTCTAATGATGATTTTGCTCGAAGATTAATTGATCATAAAAGTATTAGTTGAACTTCAATTTCTTAGTAGTTTATTAGTTTTTGGTTTACTAAAAAGAAAAATTTAGTTGTTTTATCTACTACCGAAGCTGAATATATTGCGGTTGCTAGTTGTTGTGCTCAAATTCTTTGGATGAAATAAACTCTTTGTGATTTTGGATTAAAATTTGATAGTGTGCCTATATTTTGTGATAACACTAGTTCTTTGAAAGAAATAATTTCTTAAGATTGCCATTATGTCTTTCTTAATTTATTATTATTCAATTGTTATTTTTCATGATTCCAAAGGGGAGAAAATTAAAAAACGTATGCTCTAAAGTGTGATGTTCATAATATACTAAGGTATATTGGGAGAGAATATGCTCTTGAATGAATATCAAGTACGAAATTTATGATGATATATTAGAATGCATTGATGTGCATTATTTTAGGTTTTTTGAATTTCATATTATTTGGACATGGCCAAAGCGACTTTTTTGTTTTAGGAACGAATCTCGAAGAAGCATTAGTTACAACAAAGGTAGATGATTAATCAGTAATCAATTAGAACTTCAGGACTTACACGGGAGCTTAGAGAGGAGTAAAGGGTAAGCCCGAACTTCCTATAGACCAAAGGAAAGTTGTGGAAAACTATTGGAAAAAGGAAGCAACGAGGGCCTACAAGTAGATTGGTTACTAAGTATGTTTTTATACTTACACCTTTCTCCTTTTCTCGTTCAGGTACTGGTCAAGGTGGGGAGATGTTCGAGAGCTCTACTATCACAGAGGGGTGTCGACTCGAAGTGTATGTTAGTTGTATTCGACCTGGGACATCAATTAGTTGTATAATTTTTGGGTTGATTTTGGATTCTTTTGTATCTCAAGCCCTTTTTTGTTTGTAAATATCTTGAAATTTTTCACACGGGTGCTGTATGTCTATTAAAGTGTGAAAATTTTATCTTTTTATCGCAGTTCAATTTCTTAAAATCTCTAATATTGGGTCATGATAAATCAAATATGTGTTTGAGAGGGGAACAAAGCATTCTTTATAATAAAGGTGTGAATATCTCTATGAGATCGGGCCAAAGTGGACAATATCTTTTAGCAGTTGTATATTCTTTTAGGTTGATTTTGGATTCTTTTGTATCTTAAGCCCTTTTTTCGGTTTGTAAGTATCTTGAAATTTCTCACACGGGTGTTGTATGTCTATTAAAGTGTACAAAATTTATCTTTTCATCACAGTTCGATTTCTCAAAACCTCTAAAATTGGGTCATGATAGATCCAACATCGGTTTGAGAGGGGAGCGAAGCATTCCTTATAATAAGAGTGTGAATATCTCTATGAGATCGGGCCAAAGTGGACACTATCTTTTAGCGGTGGTCTTTGGCTAGTACAAAAAAATGAACTTTTTATCGCCTGAGAGATTCAAATCTCGCGAGGAAACCCCATGTACTTAGCCGGCACATGCCTTAAACACTCGAAAAAAGTGACTTTTTGTTTTAAGGAATGAATCTCGAAGAGACACTAGGGATAACAAAGGTAGATGATTAATGAGGAATCAATTAGAACTTCGGGACCTACATGGTAGCTTAGAGCGCAGTAAAGGGTAAGCCCGAACTTCCTATAGACCAAAGAAAAGTTATGGAAACCAAGTAGAATTAGGAAGCGATGAGGGCCTACAAGTAGGAAGGTTACTAAGTATATTTTTATACTTACACCTTTCAAATTTTTTAGTTCAGGTACCAGTCAAGGTGGGAGATGTGGGGAGCTCTATTATCACATAGGGGTGTCGACACGGAGTGTATGTTAGTTGTATTCGACCTATGACATCTATTAGTTGTATAATTTTTTAGGTTGATTTTGAATTCTTTTGTATCCCAAGCCTTTTTTCCCGTTTGTAAATAACTTGAAATTTGTGACAAATGTGTTATATGTCTTTTAAAGTGTGAAAATTTTATCTTTTCATAGCAGTTCGATCCCAGATCCAACATCGGTTTGAGAAGAGAACGAAGCGTTCCACATATAAGGGTGTGAATACCTCTATGAGACCACGAGGTAACGACCCCAAAGTGGATAATATCTTTTAGCGGTGGCCTTTAACATCGGTTTGAGAGGGGAACGAAGCATTCCACATATAAGGGTGTGAATACCTCTATGAGACCGTGAGGTAATGGGCCCCAAAGTGGATAATATCTTTTAGTGGTGGCTTTTAACATCAGTTTGAGAGGGGAACAAAGCATTCCACATATAAGGGTGTGAATACCTCTATGAGACCGTGAAGTAACGGGCCCTAAGTGGAAAATATCTTTTAGCGGTGGCCTTTGGCTAGTACAAAAAATTAAACTTTTCGTCGCCTAATAGATTTGAACTCTCGCAAGGAAACCATATGTACTTCGTTGGCACACGCCTTAACGACTCGACTAAAGCAACTTTTTTTTTTAAGGGATGAATCTCAAAGAGACATTAGGGACAACAAAGATAGATAATTAATGAGGAATCAACTAGAACTCCGGGACCTACACGATAGCTTAGAGCGCAGTAAAGGATAATCCCAAACTTCCTATAGACCAAAGGAATGTCATGGAAACCTAGTAGAAGGAGGAAGCAATGAGGGCCTACAAGTAGGTTGGTTAATAAATATATTTTTATACTTACACCTTTCTCCTTTTCTAGAATGAGGGCCTACAAGTAGGTTGGTTAATAAATATATTTTTATACTTACACCTTTCTCCTTTTCTAGTTCAGGTACCTACAAGTAGGTTGGTTAATAAATATATTTTTATACTTACACCTTTCTCCTTTTCTAGTTCAGGTACGGGTCAAGGTGGGGAAATGCTCGGAAGCTCTACAATAATAGAGGGGTGTCGACCCTGAGTTTCCATATGTAAATAACTTGAAATTTGCGACACAGTTTTTGTATGTCTTTTAAAGTGGCTAGTACAGAAAAAATGAACTTTTCGTTACCTAAGAGATTCAAACTCATGTGAGGAAATTCCATGTACTTAGCATGGCACAAGCGTTAACCACTCATCCAAAGAAACTTTTTTGTTTTTACGAAGCAATCTCGAAGAGGCATGAAGGACAACAAAAGTAGATGATTAATGAGGATTCAATTAGAACTTCGAGACCTACATAGTAGCTTAAAGCACAGTAAAGGGTAATCCCAAACTTCCTATAACCAAAGGAAAGTCGTGGAAACCTAGTAGAAGAAGGAAGCAATGATGACCTACAAGTAGGTTGGTTACTAAGTATATTTTTATACTTATCCATTTCTCCTTTCTTTTGTATGCGAGGCCGACACAGGTGTTGTAAGTCTTTTAAAGTGTGTAAAATTTATCTTTTCGACCCATCCAACGTTGGTTGGAGAGGGAAACCAAGCCTTCCTTATAATAAGGGTGGGAATACCTCTATTAGACCATGAGGGAGAGGGAAACCAAACATTCCTTATAACAAGGGTGTGAATCATGAGACAACTGGGAAAAGCAGACAATAAAACCCCATATACTTAGCAAGCACACACCTTAACCACTTAGCCAAAGTGACTTTTTTGTGAGATTAAGTGGGAGACAGAGTCACAATCCATGGACTGATTGTGTCTCCAAGAAAGTTATCAAGGATGATGACTAGTTTAAGTGGAATGTAACAACCATACTATGAAAAGAGTAGGTTTTGACCCTCGTGTAACGGCAGAAGAAGCAATGACCCTCAAATGGCGCCCATCTAGTCACACGAGTGCCAAGACAGATGAGTGTCATGATGCGACCGAGGAGGATGGTGCATCATCTAACACACCAAAGAGATCTGTATTGAAGCCAACTTAAGGCATAAGGAAGATAGAGGCAATGATGTCAACATGAGAAACAAAGATAGGGTTGATAAATGGTCGGGTAGAGCCCCGAGAGAGTTCCAACAGAAGTTTGGGCATGTGGGTCTAGAGGGAAGTCCATCCATATGAAATATGAAAGGTCCCAAATTTTGGTGTCAATTGGACACCAGACATGGGTTCCATGTGACCATATGACTATTCGCAAAATCATACCTACTGCTGCTAGAAAAAAAAATGGCTCAAAATGTAGGGAGAGGTATGGTGTCAGCTCTCTACCACCCCTGACCCTATGGCCTAAGCAATCTACCATGTGACACATACTTGTGTCACAGTGAGAGGGAGGGTTGCACGACTAGTGTCTTGGGTGACTTGGTTTAAAATAAGTCTTTCAAGAATAGTGTTGGATGACACGAGTGTACCGACACTGCGCCCTCACCCAAGTGTTGGAGGTTTGTATATTCAGAAGTTATTTGCTATGAAGTCAATAAATGATACGACATGGATATGGAAGGGTCCAATGCCTCAATCGAGCTTGGATGAATTGATATTTGAGTGGCCCAGACAATATGAGCAATACATGGTTTCATCCTTGATTGACATGTCCAAATAAGCTATGATGGTTGATGAAATGATGGGACTTGGGATGACATCATGACATGAAGGTCACGCTAGGAAACAAGATGCCAAATCAAAGATGCAACGACACATATGAATGACCCTTATAATGAGTAGAGGCAAGGTTGTGTCGCATGGCTTGACCCAGTATAGAGGCAAGTTAGTTAAGGTCGAAGATGATTGAGCATGCACACACGGGCGACGTGTGTGTTCAAACAAGCTTAGATTCTGCAAAAATTGTATTCAATTTGCATAAGAAAACCTAGCCTAAAGTCTGACACAACCACAAAGACCGTTAAAATATGTATGTGGGACTTTGGTTCTCCTTAATACTTATCATGAGTATGTCGAGATCATGATGTCGTACGATTAAAAATGTATGAATGTGACACACTACAACAATGAGGGGGGACTCGAGACCGCAACCTGCTCTGACCTAACCTGATTGTTTGTATTAAACTCGAACAAGACCTGGAAACCATGTACCTGATCCAACAACCACGACCTAATTTGATCCCTACGTGCCAATGAGAGTGCACCACCTATCCTCAACAGAGATGACCAAAGGGATGTTTAGAATATGTGTTCTATGCTTTAGGTGATCGATATGAATATCTCCTTAACAAGCATGCATGAGTGAAACAAGTTAAGATTTGGGCACCACAACCAGAAATATATACAAGTTAACCTAGGTTAGTATGTTTCCTATAGGCTGTGCACCTTAAGATCATAAGCAACAACCAAAGGTATAGGTCTGTGTGCACTCAAAAAATTGGATTAGCTCCAAAAAGCTAACCCCAAAAGTCCTAGAAAGGTGAGGTGAGATTTAAACTACTTAGATGCCCTTAAGAACCTAGTAGATTTCCTCAAGAAAGATGCCTTAGAAAGCTTAACATACCTAGTAGTAGTGTGACGGTATCATAAGAGTCTTAGCCTCCCATCCCCTCTAGTACAACTTTAGTTCGCACCCTTCGTAGTGGTAGTGGTAGTGGTAGTGGTACAACTACTATCGAGTTAGGTCTAGGTCAAACAATGTAGCATGACGAGGCAATCCAAGTGCTACTATCATGTGCGAAAATGGCTTGGGGTCTCCCAAACAAGACCTTTCGTACTATAAATTTGTCCTAAGGGATTAGAACATGAGTTGCTCCTCTAGACTTAGAGTGTCTTTATGGCCTTGTGAAATGTTTGCCAGCTAACCTTTAATAGAAGATGACAATGATGTTCAGACTGGCTAGATGTCATATGGTCCTAATAGGTTTTATTGGGTAGCACATCAACCAAAGATATCAGATAATCGTTGTTGTGGCTAGGCAAGCTGTCTAAATTTAAGAACTGAAAAAGTAATTCACGCCAAAGATGTGGTTTGTTTGCCAATAGATTAGAGATGTCAGAAGTAGATGAACCCCCACCTCCAAACCTAAAGTAGATCCGTGGACAGCTAAAGAACCGCTTGAAACTTTGAAACCTCCCAAAATGCTCTGATAACAGTAAAGACAAGGCCCAACTTCTTAGAGCCTAGAGTAAAACTTGTGAATACTTAGTCGGTAAAGGATACAATAATAGCTTATAAGTAGATTGCTCACTCAATAATTTTATATTCCCTTCTTTCCCCTTTTTTTATGTGTTCGGTTGAAGTGGGGGAACATTCAAGAGTTGCTGGTCACAAAGGGGTCGTTCCAAAGGGTCAATTCGTTTTTATATTTTGAGTATTTTGTATTTGTATCTCAAATACATTTTCTCATTTTGTAATAAATTTATTTATAATTGTGGTGCTATTATTACCATTTTATTTTTTCTTTTGCCTTTGTCTATTCGGTCCCGACTCAAAATTTGAAATCTTAAAAATTGAGTTATGATAAAACTTTGTAATAGAACCTTTTTCACTATGACTCAAACATGATGTTGGCTTATGAGAATCTCATGAAAGAAAGTCTAAAGGCATTTGGGAGGGAAAGGTCAAGAGAGAATTTTCATTTTCAAGACAGAGTCTTATAGGAATTTTGGAAGAGTTTTTTTAAAATCTAAATAATATATTTTAATATCTAATATATTAAAATATAATATTTTATTTAAATGATATTTAAAGATCATTAGATATCTCAATGCATTCCACCCATTTTTCATTCAAATTTTAAATAAATATTTTTATTTAATGTATCTAATATGTATGAATTATTTTGATATTTAATATATTTTCTGTAACCACTCTAATTTTCTGTTAACCTAAAATCGCTACTACATGTGTGACTTAATACTTTGTATAGAAATATTCATTTAAAACGTATTCATAAAATAATGTCCTGAACTTACATGTTTAATAAAAGGATTTTGAAATAAAACAATAGAAAAATTAAAATATACATAAATAAAAATAAAACAGAAATACTCGATCCTAACCTATACCTTTTACATGTGCCATGATCTTTAAAGTTGTAATGCCGCCATCGACCGTGCAGAACTGTTTTGCATTTACCTGAAATAGAGAAGTTGCACGTGGCTTGAGTACTTTAAGAAATACATAGTAAGTAACACCACTATTGGAGTTAGATACAAAACACATGCAATCATGAATGAGACCTATCATTTAAAGCCGTATTCTCTTAGGTTGATATCATAAGCAGATCATTGGATGTGTTTTTACTATTCTCCACATGGCTCATATGTGCAAATATAGACCCACCAGTCGGTTTGTACAACTTCTGAGTTCTTTTCCTGGTTAGGCTAACATTCTCTAGTGCTATTGTCGGACACCCGGTAGGAGTAGTGACCGTTGCAGCATCATGTTAAACATGATGATCGTTTTTATTTCATAACATATGTGTCCATACTCATCTTAAGGAGAAAAATATCCCGATGCATGTGAAATAAAATTCTAGTTCAGGTACTAGTCAAGGTGGGGAGATGCTCGGGAGCTCTACACTATCATAGAGGGGTGTCAACTCGGAGTGTATGTTAGTTGTATTTAACCTGGGGCATCAATTAGATGTATAATTTTTTGGTTGATTTTGAATTATTTTGTATCCCATGCCCTTTTTTCCATTTGTAAATAACTTGAAATTTCTGACAAAGGTGTTGTATATATTTGTTTTAAAGTATGCAAAATTTATCTTTTTGTCACAGCTCGTAGGGAAACCCCTTGTACTTAACAGACACTCGACTTAACCACTCGGCCAAAGCGAATTTTTTATTTTAGGAACGAATGTCGAAGAGGCAATAGGGACAACAAAGGTAGATGATTAATGAGGAATCAATTAGAACTTCGAGACGTACACGGTAGCTTAGAGCGCAGTAAATGGTAAGCTCGAACTTGCTATAGACCAAAGGAAAGTCGTAAAAACCTAGTAGTATATTTTTATACTTACCCATTTCTCCTTTTCTAGTTCAGGTACTGGTCAAGGTGGGGAGATGCACGGGAGCTCTACTATCAAAGAGGGTTGTCGACTGAGAGTGTATGTTAGTTATATTCGACTTGGGACATCAATTAGTAATATTTTGTGTTGATTTTGAATTCTTTTGTATCCCGAAGTCTTTTGTATCTCATGCCCTTTTTTTTCATCGTAGTTCAGTTTCTCGTTGGAGAGGGGAACAAAACATTCCTTATAATAAGGGTTTGAATACCTCGGCTAGTATGAAAAAAAATGAACTTTACGTCACCTAAGTAAACCCCATGTACTTAGCAAGCACACGCCTTAACCACTCACCCAAAGCAACTTTTTTGTTTTTGGAACGAATCTCGAAGAGGCACTAGGGACAATAAAGGTAGATGATTAATGAGGAATCAATTAGAACTTTGAGACCTACATGGTAACTTAGAGCGTAGTAAAGGGTAAGCCCGAACTTCCTATACATCAAAGGAAAGTCGTGGAAACCTAGTAGAAGAAGGAAAGGATGAGAACCTACAAGTAGGTTGGTTACTAAGTATATTTCTATACTTACCCCTTTCTCCTTTTGTAGTTCTAGTACTGGTCAAGGTGGGGAGATGCTCGAGAGCTTTACTATCACAGAGGGGTGTCGACCCAGAGTGAATGTTAGTTGTATTCGACCTAGGACATCAATTAGTTGTATAATTTTTTTGGGTTGATTTTGAATTTTTTTATTTTTTTATTTTTTTGTTTGTTTGTTAATTAAGTAACTTGAAATTTGAGACAAAAGTGTTGCATGCCTTTTTAAACTATGCAAAGTTTATCTTTTCATCGCAGTTTGGTTTTTCGAAATCTCAGTTGGAGAGGGAAACGAAGCATTCCTTATAATAAGGGTGTGAATACCTCTATGAGATCGCGAGCTAACGGGCCAAAGAGGACAATATCTTTTAGCGGTGGCCTTTGTGTCCGCTTTGGCCTTTCGCTAGTACAAAAAAAAAAAAAATTTGAACTATTCGTCACCTGAATCTTGCGAGGAAACCCCATGTACTTAGCAAGCACATGCCTTAACCACTTGGCCAAAGCGAATTTTTTGTTTTAAGAATGAATCTCGAAGAGTCACTAGGGGCAACAATGGTAGATGACTAATGAGGAATCAATTAGAACTAAGAGACCTACACAGTAGCTTAGAGCGCAGTAAAGGATAAGCCCGAACTTCCTATAAACCAAAGGAAAATCGTGGAAACCTAATAGAAGAAGTAAAGGATAAGAGCCTATAAGTAGATTGTTTACTAAGTATATTTTTATACTTATCCCTTTCTCCATTTCTAGTTCAGGTACTGGTCAAGGTGGGGAGATGCTCGGGAGCTCTACTATCATATAGGGGTGTTGACCTAGTGTGCCTGTTAGTTGTCTTCGACCATGGACATCAATTAGTTCTATTTTTTTTTTTTTTAATTTTTTTGTATCTATGCCTTTTTTTTTCTCTCTCTAAATAACTTGGAATTTCTGACGAAAGTGTTGTGTGTCTTTTAAAGTATGCAAAATTTATTTTTTTGTCGGAGTTCAGTTTCTCGAACCCTCTAAAATTGGGTCATGACAAACCCAACATTGATTGGAGAGGGGAACAAAGCATTCNTTAAAGTATGCAAAATTTATCTTTTTGTCACAGCTCGTAGGGAAACCCCTTGTACTTAACAGACACTTGACTTAACCACTCGGCCAAAGCGAATTTTTTGTTTTAGGAACGAATGTCGAAGAGGCAATAGGGACAACAAAGGTAGATGATTAATGAGGAATCAATTAGAACTTCGAGACGTACACGGTAGCTTAGAGCGCAGTAAATGGTAAGC
>NW_019268589.1:878159-882890 GCF_002738365.1 Cucurbita moschata | reverse complement strand
CTTTTTGTTACTATTTAATCTATATTTATAATAAATTTTGAAAGTTACTTCCATAACTTTTTATTATTATTATATAATTATATTTATAATAAATTTTTAATTTTTATTATTTTTATATTATATTTTTAAAAAATAATAAAAATATATTTTTTTAATTATTTAGTTTAAATCTCCTTCCCTTTCTCAGTTAAAATCTAATGATCCATATTAATTTCTACTTTTTAAAAGTTTCTTCCCTATTTAAACCCATGTACTTTCCCATATATTAACAAACTTCCATAATTTTTCAATTTTCAATTTTCTAAAGTCTCCTACTATTTACAAACTTCCAATTTTATTTTTTTTCATCTTATTTTTCAGAGAGATTTTTATTGTACTGTGAGGAAAGAGTGGGAGTGCTCAAATTGTAAATCTACTCTGTTAGAGAGTTGTGGTGTGTTCCTACAAAATTCAAATACTTGTACCGGTTTGATCTTGCATCATGCAAATGATTGAGTTTATTCTTGAACTCGGAAAAAGAGCAGTGTAACGGTTGGGCTCTGATCTGTGAAAAGAGTCAAGAAATTTTTTTTTTATTCAAATTTCCAAAAGGTGCTCGAGGAATGGAATATGTCGAGTTTGACCAAACCACTTTAAAACTACTATATTATATTATCTTACTCTTTTCTATTTAATTTCCAAATTGTTATCGTGATTTATTGCATGTTCTAAGTTTTTCATAGTTTATTATTGTTTTGACTTGAGTTATTTTGTTCTAAATTATCATCCTTTTCCTATTTCTAACAAGATTCATAATTAGAAAAATTAATCATTTTTAAATACTTTGTTGTTAAAACCCTATTCACCCCTCTAGGGGTACCATACCGATCCAACAATTGGTATCAGAGCGGGTAAACGTTATTGTTAGAATTTATGACAAACCTAGGTGTTAATAATGGTTTTAGTGAAGGACAATCAACTTCTACGTCTCCTTATTTTGATGGAACAAATTATACATATTAGAAAGCTAGAATGAAAATTTATTTGCAATAGGTTGATTATCAATTGTGGCTAAATGTTAGTAAAAGATCCTTAGTTCCAATAACAATTGTTAATAATATTGAGGTGCCTAAAATAGAGGAGAAATGTGATGAGCATGATATTAAAAATGTTCTTTTAATGCTAGTGCTATAAATTCTTTTTGTTGTGCCCTAAGTAATGATAAATTTTATAGATTATCTATGTCTTCTTTGGCATATGAAATTTTAAAAATGGTAATTCATGAGGGAAGAAATCAAGTTAAAAAAACAAAGATTAGCATGTTAGTTCAAAATTATGAACTATTTAAAATGAATGCAAATGAATCTATAGGTGATATGTTTACTAGATTTACTAATATTCTAAATGCTTTGAAAAATCTTGAAAAAGTATATTCTACTCCCGAAAATGTAACAAAAACTCTTAGGTCTCTACCTAAAAGTTGGGAGGCAAAAGTCACGGGGATTCAAGAGGCAAATGATCTCACAAGTCTTCCTTTAGATGAACTTGTTGGTTCTCTCATGACACATGAGATTACCATGAAAGAGCACATGGAAAAGGAATTTAAAAGGAAGAAGAGTATACCTAAAAGACTATTACTTTAGAAGTTGACTTCGAAAATGAAGAAGTCTTTGATGAAGACGATGTTGCCTATTTCACACGTAAGTACAAAAATTTCATAAAAAAGGAGAAACAATTCAAGAAACATTTCACAAATAAAAAAGAGTCAAAACGTGAAAATAGCAAAAACGATGAGGTAATATGTTATGAATGAGTACGGCTTATGGTGATAGGTTCTAAAAAAAACTATGAAAAATTAGATAAAATACTTGAATAAATACGGCTTATAGTGATACAAGAGGATTAGACTATATTGATGAATGTTCTACATCTTCAAATTCTAAAACAATATTTGTTAAGCATCCCTATCATGTCTAAGCTTAACACATGTAAATTTATATTAAGTAAGATAAATCTCGATTTGTGCCTATATGTCATTATTGTGGTGTTGAAGACTATATTAAACATAAATGTTTTAAATTGAAAAATTATCAAAATTTTTATTCAGGAAGAAAATTGAATGAAAATTTTTTCAAAACATAAAATTTAACCATGTTTTAAGAAATCATTTTTCCAATAAAAATAGAAAACATAAATTTAGTCCGAAAAATAAATTATTGCACAATTATTTGTTTCTCAGGCGGTAAGTTTGGACATAAAAATTATTCTGGTTACTTATCCAATATCTTTAAATAAATCATGTATTCCAAAATCATACTCATAATCACTTCATACAATTTTTTTTTTAATTTAAAAAAAAAATAAATAAAAGAAAAAGGAAAAGTGGTTAAATGAATCCCTGCTCCATTTTACGGTAGAATTTTATTATATTAAAGGATGGAATCATTCTTTTACCCATTTTATCCAACTTTATTTTTTTTTTAATTTTTTTTTATTTGAAAAAGGAAACATCTCTTTTTTGTCCTAATAATATTAATACCGATTTTTCTTTTGACTAAATTAATAAAAATATTGATAAATTTGATACTTTATTTCACCACCATAAAAAGTTTCAAATTACCTTACCGTTGTGAAAATCATTAGAAATTTGTTTAAAAAAAAAAAATATTGAACTTGAAAAATATTCTATTAATACCTTTCAAAATTAAAAAAAAAATTAAAAAATATTTAATACCACGTTGAAAAATATATCTATTGAATTTTAAAAGTATATTGAGCCGTTATAAAAAAAAAGTTCAATTTTTTTTAAAAAAAAGTTTAAAGTATTAATGTTAGTTTTGAAAGTTTATGAATATTTTTTGAAATGTGGTACTAAAGTTCTATTGATATGCTACGAATAGGGTATTTTTGAAGTTTTAAAAAAAATAAAGGTTTGAAACACTTTCAAAGTTGAATGATATTTTTAAAACCTTTTAAAAAATGAAGGGTATTTTTAAACAAAACATCAATGTTTCCAACCAAAATTAACAAGAATAGTGTTGTTGATTTTTTTTTTTTTTTTAAAGCTTCGAGGTATTTTTGAAATTTTAAAGAGTATTATTAAAACTTTTGAAAGTTTAAATGTATGCCTTTTAACTTGAAATTTTTTTTATTTGGAGTTTTGGATACCAATAGTTATATCACTTTGGAAGGAGACAATTTGAAAGTAGTATGTGGTGCTTTTATGGCAATTAGAGGGACTAGAAGAGGTACCATATAGTATCTCAATGGAACAACGGTAATGAGACATACTGTTGTGGCAAGTTTGAAGGAATAAGATATGTTGAAACTGTTGTACATGTGACAGGAGCATGCTAGTGAGACGGTGCTTCAAACATTAGTGAATTAGGGTGTTCTTAAGGGTGCCAAAACTGGTAGGATTGACTTTCGTGAACACTTGTGTATTTAGTAAATAGAAAAAAAAGGAAGTTTGGTACTATTAGACCCTAACCCGAGGGTGTTTTGGGATTATATTCACACTGATGTATGGGGTCCCACAAAGAATATTTAGTTAGAAGAAAAGAGGTGGTTTGTCACCTTTAATGATGACTTCTTAAGGATTGTTCTGATGCCCCCATGAGGCACAAGCATGAGGTTCTCCAGAACTTCGTGGAGTGGAAAAAATGGTGGAGAACCGAATAGAGAATAAATTCGAAAAGCTAAGATAAAAAAACGATGAAGAATACACTTATGACCCATTCCTTAAATTATGTCGAGATGAATGAGTCGTTCGACACTTTATGGTCCCTGATGAGCCACAACAAAACGGAGATGTTGAGAGGATGAACCAGACATTCATAAAGAAAGTTTGATGTTTGTTGTCTCAAGAAGTTTGATGCATATAGTTCACTTGGTGCATTTATGGTCGGGAGCTTCTGGAAAAAAAAATATATATTATGATAATTTGCATGTATTTGGTTGTCCTATTTTTTACCATGTGACTCATTCAAAGTTAGAGCGAAGAAAAAAAAAATTAAGAATGAGAAACAAAAGTTATAGTGCCTAGAAACAAGGAGGATTGTCAATAGTCGGGATGTGACATTCAATAAGTCGAGAATATCTTCGAAGATGATTAAAAATAATGATGGGACATCGAAACCTATAGAGAAGGTGGTGTTCTCTCCCAAAGTAGTTGTTCCTTATTAAGAATAATGACTCTGATACCATGTTAAGAAGAAGAAGCTATGATACTATGTTAAGAATAATGGCTCGATACCATGTTAAGAATGAGAAGCTCTGATACTATGTTAAGAACGAGAAGCTCTGATACCATATTAAGAATGAGAAACAAAAGTCCGAGAAACATAGGTAGGATCGAGCTTCTCATACTTAACACTCCTATTGAAGAACATACTAATAAGTAGGTAGCGGATAGTCTGGAAGACTTGGAGGAGGAACAAAGCCTAAAAAATGAAATAGTAGAGGAATCTTTGTCCATCACAAGGAATAAACCACGAAGAAAATTTTGAAAACTTGAAAAGTTTCATGTTACGATAGTATATGCTCTCTCTATAGTTGATGGAGTTTACAACAGATCACAAAGCTGCTATTCAAAGCTTAGATAGCTTACACTGACAAGAGGTTATCAATAAGGAGATGGAGTCCATGGAAATAAATTAAACTTGGGAGTTAGTACAACTTCAAAAAAGTAAGGAAGACTCTTCTGACATTCGTTATAAGTGTGAATGGGGGTGAGAGTTCTCTTATTTATAA
>NW_019268589.1:866555-878097 GCF_002738365.1 Cucurbita moschata | reverse complement strand
TCCATCTCTTTTACCGGTTGCCACCACCCTTCCTGTTTGACGATTCTGGATAGTAATAAGATTATTAGTAAATGTAACGGAGAGAGAAAAATCAGACGTTAATTTACTTATGAAAAGAAGATTTTTAGTGAGGTGAGGGACAACCAAGACATCTAACAAGTGAATATTTGGAACAGGAGAAAGAGTACCGGTGTGGGTAATGGGTAGGGATGCACCGTTTCCTACAATNGTCGAGAAATACTCTTTGTGAAGATGTCAGCAACTTGGAGATGAGAGGGTACATATTGTGTGTGAAGTTTGCCAGCGATAACAAGTTCTCGAAGGAAATGATAATCTAGTTCAACATGTTTGGCCCGCTTGTGAGAAACGGGATTAAAGCTCAAAAAAATAGCACTTTTGTTGTCACATAAGAGTAAGGGCTGCTTTGAAATAGGGACCTTGAGGTCATGCAAAAGATGCGTAACCCAAAGAAGTTCAGCAGCGGTTGTGGCAAGAGCACGATACTCAGATTCACAGCTGGAGCGTGAGACAGTAGGTTGCTTTTTGGCACTCCAAGAAACCAGATTGTTACCAAGATAAATAGAATAGCCGGATGTAGAACGACGAGTATCGGGACAACCAGCCCAGTCAGCATCCGAANAGCTTTAGAGACTAAATCTGCAAAACAGGGGATAGAGGTAAGAGCCATCTGAGCAGTAGAAAAAGCTTAAAATTCGGTGCCGAGTCCACGAAGGAACCAGTGCACTTTATCAATGTCCTCGACCGGTCTGCCAATGGCATGAAGTTGGTCACAAATTTTTTTGAAGGCACGGGCATACTCAGCAACAGGTTTGGTGCCACAGTTTCATCAACTGCAAGTCATCCTTGAGTCTCAGTTCACGAGCTTTCGACTGATGGCTGAACGTAGTTTCCAACGCAAGCCAAACATCACGTGCAGTAGGGAGACCAACGACAACAGCCATGGCTTCCTCAGTGAGAGAGGAGAGCAGGAGACAGAGAAGTCGTTGATCGGCTGCTCTCCATGCCAAATATTTGGGGTTGAGTGTTGAAGAGGTTTCTGGTTCAAAGCGAGGTGGTGGAACCATAGTTCCATCGACATAGCCCAGCATGTCTTGACTCTCAAGGAGAGGGAGAAGTTGGCTTTTCCAAAGAAGATAATTGGAGGAAGAAAGTTTGATGGTGATCATATGGATTAGAGTATTGAAAGGAAGAAGATGATAAGAAGATTCGGAAGCCATAGAGAAGAAAGGATCAGGGTTGTTAAACCGAAAGGGCTCTGATACCATGTGAATGTTTGCTGAATCACCACACCTAAATGGGGTTGAGAGTTCTCTTATTTATAATCATTTTTCAGGATACAGAAATATGGTAAATTACAAATATTATGGAAATAGTAATAAAAGGAAAGAATAATAAATGAATGCAATATATTTGCCTTTAATAAGAGGGCAAATATGGTAACCCGTAATGTAAGGCAAATATCTGTCAACTATCCTTAACAATAAGGCTCGATATGTGGCTAAAGGCTATGTGCAGAAGGAAGAGATTAATTACTATGAGATTTTCTCGTGTAAGACTTCCATTCAAATTTTGTTGGCTTTGATTGCCCAAAGTAATCTTGAGCTTGCACACCTCGATATAAAAATAGTTTTTTTTTTTTTTTTTTTTTTTTTTTTTTTTTTGCATGATGATCTAGATGAAAAAATATACATGACACTTATAAATGGTTTTTGTATAGCTCGATGACAACATTTGGTATGCAAATTGAAGAAATTTTTGTATGGGCACAATCTCCTTGCCAACCGTATAAGAAGTATGACCACTTCAAGGTAGAGTAAAAGTATACTCATAGCCAATTTGATCATTGTGTGTATTTCCAGTGTCTTGATGATGGCTCGTTTATATATTTTGCTCTTGTATAATGATTACATGTTGACTGTGGAGATTGACCAGCTCAAATATTAGTTTTCTATAATATTTGAAATAAAAGATTTAGTCGAAGCAAAGATAGTTGGAATGGTGATAGAGCGAGATCGACCCAGAGGTATAATTTGGTTGACTCAATCTCAATACATGTGCAAGGTGGGCACATGGAGGATGTTCCTTATGCGAATGTTGTTGGTGCTTTGATGTATGCTATAGTGTACACCCAACCTTATCTAAGCATGGTAAGCCGTTATAGATAGTGTGAGACATAAACTTGTAGAAACTTTGGTCATAGTGATTGTCGTTCGTAGGTGTAGGAAAATTTATTCTCTGCAACTTACGTACATCTTTGTCTCTTTGTTTATTTTTATTTGTAGGTATGTGAGTGCGATCGATCTTACTTCCGCTACAACAAACTTTTCATATGTTATTGTGTTTGTTTAATTTTAATTTAAACTTAAATTCATACTGAGCATTCTAAATTTAAAACTAAAAGACGGGTAGAATTTTATTAATTTCAACTTAGGTCACATGTTTTGAATCCATACTCCATTTGACCGTAGAATTTTATTATATTAAAAGATGAAATAATTATTTTACCCATTTTTTCCAAATTAAATTTTTTAATTAATAAAAATATCCATAACTTTTTACTTTATTTCAAGAATAAAAGTTTCAATGATCTTTTAATTTTTTAAAAACTTTCAAAACAATTCTAAACTTTAAAAAGTTTGGTGAGTACCTTTCAAACTTTTTAAATCATCTTCTATTAGGTTTCGAGATTTTCCTTTGCTCTATAGGAAGTTCAGACTTACCCTTTACTGTGCTCTAAGCTATTGTGTAGGTCTCGAAGTTCTAACTCATTCCTCATTAAACATCTACCTTTGTTGTCTGTAGTGCCTCTTTGAGATTTGTTCCTAAAACAACAACAACAAAGTTGCTTAGTTGTTTTGGCTAAGTGGTTAAGGCATGTGCTTGCTAAGTACATGGGGTTTTCCTGTGAGAGTTCAAATCTCTCGAGTGATGAAAAGTTCATTTTTATTTTTGTACTAGCCAAACGCAACAGCTAAAAGATATTGTCTACTTTGGATATTATCCTCCTTGGCCCGTTACCTCACGAGGTATTCACACCCTTAATTATAAGGAATGCTTCGTTCCCCTCTACAACCCATTTTGATTTGTCATGACTTTGGATATTGTACTCTTTGACCCGTTAACTTATGAGGTATTCACACCTTTAAATATAAGAAATGCTTCGTTCCCCTCTAAAACCCATGTTGGATCTGTCATGACCCAACTTTAGAGAAATGAAAAGATAAATTTTGCACACTTTAAAAGTCAAACAACACCTTTGTCACAAATTTGAAGTTATTTACAAATAGAAAAAAGGGCGTGAGATCCAAAAGAATTCAAAATCAACCCAAAAAATTATAAAACTAATTGATGTCCTAGATCGAATACAACTAACATACACACCGGGTCGGCACCCCTCTATGATAGTAGAGATCCCGATCATCTCCCCACCTTGACTAGTACCTAAACTAGAAAAGGAGAAAGGTGTAAGTATAAAAATATACTTAGTAACCAACCTACTTGTAGGTGTCATCGCTTCCTTCTTCTACTAGGTTTCCACGATTTCCTTTGGTCCATAGGAAGTTCAGACTTACCCTTTACTGTACAATAAGCTACCGCGTAAGTCTCGAAGTTCTAATCGATTCCTCATTAAATATCTATCTTTGTTGTTCGTAGTGCCTCTTCGAGATTTGTTCCAAAAACAAAAAAGTTGCTTTGGCGGAGTGGTTAAGACGTGTGCTTGCTAAGTACATGGGGTTTCCCCGCGAGAGTTTGAATCTCTCAGACGATGAAAAGTTCAATTCTTTTTGTACTAGCCAAAGGCCACCGCTAAAAGATATTGTCCGCTTTTGATATTGTCCTCTTCGACCCATTACCTCACGAGGTATTCAGGCCTCCATTATAAGGAATGCTTCGTTCCCCACTCCAACCCATGTTGGATGTGTCATGACCCAATTTTAATTTGAGAGGTTTCGAGAAATCGAACTTGCGACGAAAAGATAAATTTTGCACACTTTAAAAGACATACAACACCTATCATAAATTTAAAGTTCTTTACAAACGGAAAAAGGGCATGGGATACAAAAAGAATTCAAAATCAACCTAAAAAATTAAACAACTAATTGATGTCACAGGTCGAATACATCTAACATACACAACGTGTCGACACCATTTTGTGATAGTAGAGCTCCAGAGCATCACCCCACCTTGACCAGTAACTGAACAAGGAAAGGAGATAGGTGTAAGTATAAAAATCTACTTAGTAACCAACCTACTTGTAGGCTGCCATCGCTTCATTCTTCTACTGGGTTTCCACGACTTTCCTTTGGTCTATAAGAAGTTCAGGCTTACCCTTTACTGTGCTCTAACAATTATGTAGGTCTCGAAGTTCTAACTGATTTCTCATTAAACATCTACCTTTGTTGTCTGTAGTGCCTCTTCGAGATTTGTTCCTAAAACAAAGAAGTCGCTTTGGCTAAGTGCTTAAGGCGTGTGCCTGTTAAGTACATGGGGTTTCCCCGCGAGAGTTCAAATCTCTCAGGCGAAGTAAAATTCATATTTTTTTTTGTACTAGACAAAGGCCACCGCTAAAAGATATTGTCATCGTTGGCAGTTACCTCACGAGGTATTCAGGCCCTTATTATAAGGAATGCTTCGTTCCCCTCTCCAACCATGTTGGATGTGTCATGACCCAATTTTAAATTTAGAGGTTTCGAGATATCGAACTGCGACAACAAGATCAATTTTGCACACTTTAAAAGACATACAACACCTTCGTCATAAATTTCAAGGTCTTTACAAACGGAAAAAGGGCATGGGATACAAAAAGAATTCAAAATCAACCTACAAAATTAAACGACTAGTTGATGTCCCAGGTCGAATACATCTAACATACACACCGTGTCGACACCGTTTTGTGATAGTAGAGCTCCAGAGCATCACCCCACCTTGACCAGTAACTGAACAAGGAAAGGAGAAAGGTGTGAGTATAAAAATCTACTTAGTAACCAACCTACTTGTAGGCTGCCGTCGCTTCATTCTTCTACTGGGTTTCCACGACTTTCCTTTGGTCTATAAGATGTTCGGGCTTACCCTTTACTGTGCTCTAACAATTGTGTAGGTCTCGAAGTTCTAACTGATTCCTCATTAAACAACTACCTTTGTTGTTCGTAAAGCCTCTTCGAGATTTGTTCCTAAATCAAAAAAGTTGCTTTGGTCGAGTGGTTAAGGCGTGTGCCTGCTAAGTACATGGGGTTTCCCCGCGATAGTTCGAATCTCTCAGGCGAAGTAAAGATCATATTTCCTTTTGTACTAGCCAAAGGCCACCGCTAAATGATATTGTCCTCGTTGGCAGGTTACCTCACGAGGTATTCAGGCTCTTATTATAATGAATGCTTCGTTCCCATCTCCAACCCATGTTGGATGTGTCATGACCCAATTTTAATTTTAGAGGTTTCGAGATAACGAACTACGACAACAAGATAAATTTTGCAGACTTTAAAAGACATACAACACCTTCGTCATAAATTTCAAGTTCTTTACAAACGGAAAAAGGGCATGGGTTCCCATCTCCAACCCATGTTGGATGTGTCATGACCCAATTTTAATTTTAGAGGTTTCGAGATAACGAACTGCGACAACAAGATAAATTTTGCAGACTTTAAAAGACATACAACACCTTCGTCATAAATTTCAAGTTCTTTACAAACGGAAAAAGGGCATGGGATACAAAAAGAATTCAAAATCAACCTAAAAAATTAAACGACTAATTGATGTCCCAGGTCGAATACATCAAACATACAAACTGTGTCGATACCGTTTTGTGATAGTAGAGCTCCAGAGCATCACCCCACCTTGACCAGTAACTAAACAAGGAAAGGAGAAAGATGTAAGTATAAAAATGTACTTAGTAACCAATCTACTTGTACGCTGTCGTCGCTTCATTCTTCTACTGGGTTTCCACGACTTTCCTTTGGTCTATAAGATGTTCGGGCTTACCCTTTACTGTGCTCTAACAATTGTGTAGGTCTCGAAGATCTAACTGATTCCTCATTAAACAACTACCTTTGTTGTTCGTAGAGCCTCTTCGAGATTTGTTCCTAAATCAAAAAAGTCGCTTTGGTCGAGTGGTTAAGGCGTGTGCCTGCTAAGTACATGGGGTTTCCCCGCGATAGTTCGAATCTCTCAGGCGAAGTAAAGATCATATTTCCTTTTGTACTAGCCAAAGGCCACCGCTAAATGATATTGTCCTCGTTGGCAGGTTACCTCACGAGGTATTCAGGCCCTTATTATAATGAATGCTTCGTTCCCATCTCCAACCCATGTTGGATGTGTCATGACCCAATTTTAATTTTAGAGGTTTCGAGATAACGAACTGCGACAACAAGATAAATTTTGCAGACTTTAAAAGACATACAACACCTTCGTCATAAATTTCAAGTTCTTTAAAAACGGAAAAAGGGCATGGGATACAAAAAGAATTCAAAATCAACCTAAAAAATTAAACGACTAATTGATGTCCCAGGTCGAATACATCAAACATACAAACTGTGTCGATACCGTTTTGTGATAGTAGCTAATTGATGTCCCAGGTCGAATACATCAAACATACAAACTGTGTCGATACCGTTTTGTGATAGTAGAGCTCCAGAGCATCACCCCACCTTGACCAGTAACTCAAACTGTGTCGATACCGTTTTGTGATAGTAGAGCTCCAGAGCATCACCCCACCTTGACCAGTAACTAAACAAGGAAAGGTACCGTTTTGTGATAGTAGAGCTCCAGAGCATCACCCCACCTTGACCAGTAACTAAACAAGGAAAGGAGAAAGATGTAAGTATAAAAATGTACTTAGTAACCAATCTACTTACCAGTAACTAAACAAGGAAAGGAGAAAGATGTAAGTATAAAAATGTACTTAGTAACCAATCTACTTGTAAGTAACTAAACAAGGAAAGGAGAAAGATGTAAGTATAAAAATGTACTTAGTAACCAATCTACTTGTACGCTGTCGTCGCTTCATTCTTCTACTGGGTTTCCACGACTTTCCTTTGGTCTATAAGATGTTCGGGCTTACCCTTTACTGTGCTCTAACAATTGTGTAGGTCTCAAAGATCTAACTGATTCCTCATTAAACAACTACCTTTGTTGTCCGTAGTGCGTCTTCGAGATTTGTTTCTAAAACAAAAAATTCGCTTTGGCCGAGTGGTTAAGGCGTGTGCCTGCTAAGTACATAGGGTTTCCCCGTGAGAGTTCGAATCTCTCAGGCGACGTAAAGTTCATATTTCTTTTTGTACTTGCCAAAGGCCACTGCTAAAAGATATTGTCCTCGGTTGCCCGTTACGTCACGAGGTATTCAGGTCCTTATTATAAGGAATGCTTCGTTCCCATCTCCAATCCATGTTGGATGTGTCATGACCCAATTTTAATTTTAGAGGTTTCGAGATATCGAACTGCAACAAAAAGATAAATGTTGCACACTTTAAAAGACATACAACACCTTCCTCATAAATTTCAAGTTCTTTACAAAACGGAAAAAGGGCATGGGATATAAAAACAATTCAAAATCAACCTAAAAAATAAATTTCAAGTTCTTTACAAACCGATAAAGGGCATGAGATACAAAAAGAATTCAAAATCAACTTACAAAATGAAACGACAAGTTGATGTCCCAGGTCGAATACATCTAACATACACACCTTGTCGAAACCGTTTTGTGATAGTAGAGCTCTAGTGAATCACCCCACCTTGCCCAGTAACTGAACAAGGAAAGGAGAAAGGTGTGAGTATAAAAATCTACTTAGTAACCAACCTACTTGTAGGCTTCCGTCGCTTCATTCTTCTACTGGGTTTCCACGACTTTCCTTTGGTCTATAAGATGTTCGGGCTTACCCTTTACTGTGCTCTAACAATTGTGTAGGTCTCGAAGTTCTAACTGATTCCTCTTTAAACAACTTCCTTTGTTGTCCGTAGTGCCTCTTCGAGATTTGTTCCTAAAACAAAAAAGTCGCTTTGGCCGAGTGGTTAAGGTGTGTGCCTGCTAAGTACATGGGGTTTCCCCGCGAGAGTTCGAATCTCTCAGGTGACGTAAAGTTCATATTTCTTTTTGTACTGGCCTTGGCCCGTTACCTCACGAGGTATTCAGGCCCTTATTATAAAGAATGCTTCGTTCCCATCTCCAACCCATGTTGGATGTGTCACGACCCAATTTTAATTTTAGAGGTTTCAAGATATCGAACTGCGACAAAAAGATAAATGTTGCACACTTTAAAAGACATACAACACCTTCGACATAAATTTCAAGTTCTTTACAATTAAATGACTAGTTGATGTCCCAGGTCGAATACATCAAACATGCACACTGTGTCGATACCGTTTTGTGATAGTAGAGCTCTAGAGCATCACCCCACCTTGACCAGTAACTAAACAAGGAAAGGAGAAAGATGTCAGTATAAAAATGTACTTAGTAACCAATCTACTTGTAGGCTGCCGTCGCTTCATTCTTCTACTGGGTTTCCACGACTTTTCTTTGGTCTATAAGATGTTCGGGCTTACCCTTTACTGTGCTCTAACAATTGGTTTGAGAGGGGAAGGAAGCATTCCTTATAACTAGGGTGTGAATACCTCTATGAGATCGTGAGGTAACGGGACAAAGTGACAATATCTTATAAAAAAGTATTCCTTATAAACGAGTCGCTTTGCTATTACAAAAAAATGAACTTTTCGTCGCCTAGGAGATTCAAACTCTCGCGAGGAAACCCCATGTACTTAGTAGGCACATGCCTTAATTACTCGTTCAAAGCAACTTTTTTATTTTAGGATTGAATCTCGAAGAGATACTAGGGACAACAAAGGTAGATGATTAATGAGGAATCAGTTAGAACTTCGAGACCTACACGGTAACTTAGAGCGCAGTAAAGGGTAAACCCAAACTTCCTGTACACCAAAGGAAAGTCGTGGAAACCTGGTAGTAGAATGATGCTATGCGGGCTTACAAGTAGGTTGGTTACTAAGTATATTTTTATACTTACACCTTTCTCCTTTTCTAGTTCAGTTACTTGTCAAGGCGGGGAGATACTCGGGAGCTCTACTATCACAAAGGGGTGTCGACTCGAAGTGTATGTTAGTTGTATTCGACCTCAGACATCAATTAGTTGTATAATTTTTTCGATTGATTTTGAATTCTTTTGTATTCCAAGCCCTTTTTCCAGTATGTAAATAACTTTGAAATTTCTGACCCAGGAGTTGTATGTCTTTTAGAGTGTAAAATTTTTTATCTTTTCATCGCTTCCATCCCAGATTCAACATATTTGAGAGGGAACAAAACATTCCACACATAAGGGTGTGAATATCTCTATGAGGTCGTGAAGTAAGGAGCCAAAGTGGACAACATGTTTTAGCGGTGGCCTTTGGCTAGTACAAAAAAATAAACTTTTCGTCACCTGAGAGATTCAAACTCACGCAAGGAAACCCCATGTACTTAGCACGCACACGCCTTAACCACTCAACCAAAGCGACTTTTTGTTTTAGGAACAAATCTCGAAGAGGCACTAGGGAAAACAATGGTAGATGATTAATGAGGAATCAATTAGAACTTCGGGACATACAAAGGGCCTACAAGTAGGTTGGTTACTAAGTATATTTGTATACTTACACCTTTCTCCTTTTCTAGTGTACTGGTCAAGGTGGGGAGATGAAAACTCGGGAGCTCTACTACCAAAAAGGGGTTTCGACTCGGAGTGTTGATTAAAGTGTAAAATATTTATCTTTTCATCGCCGGAGAAGTTTGAACTCTCGCAGGGAAACCCCATGTACTTAGCAGCTCAGGAGCTCTACTACCACAAAGGGGTTTCGACTCGGAGTGTTGATTAAAGTGTAAAATATTTATCTTTTCATCGCCTGAGAAGTTCGAACTCTCGCAGGGAAACTCCATGTACTTAGCAGGCACACGCCTTAACCACTCGCCCAAAGCAACTTTTTTGTTTTAGGAACGAATATAGAAGAGGCACTAGGGACAACAAAGGTAGATGATTAATGAGGAATCAATTAGAACTTGGGGACATACACGGTAGCTTAGAGCGTAGTAAAGGGTAAGCCCAACGTCCTATAGACCAAAGGAAAGTCGTGGAAACCTAGTATTAGAAGGAAGCGATGAGGGCCTACAAGTAGGTTGGTTCCTAAGTAAATTTTTATACTTACACGTTTCTCCTTTTCTAGTGTATTGGTCAAGGTGGGGAGATGCTCTGGAGCTCTACTATCATAGAGGGGTGTCGACCCGGAGTGTTTTAGTTGTATTCGACCTGGGCCATGAATTAGTTGTATAATTTTTTGGGTTCGATTTTGAATTCTTTTCGTCAAATCTTGGAGGGAAACATGGTGTGATTAGCAAGCACACACCTTGACCACTTATTCAAAATGACTTTATGGTTTTATGAATAGTAGTCTTGAAGAGACACTAGTAGAGGGGTGTCGACCCGGAATGTTTGTTCCTTGTATTTCACGTGGGACATCAATTAGTTGTATTCTCTTTGAACAGGTGCTGTTTGTCTTTTCAAAATTTATCTTTTCGCTGCAGTTCCATTTCTCGAAATCTCAAAAATTGGGTCGTGACAAATCTAATTCATGGATTATTTCTAGTATCTACATTATCCATTAACTCTGTTAGTTCTAATTCATGGATTCTCGACAGTGGAGCTTTGAATCATATAGTATCCAAAGTTTTTGTTATGACTGAACCAAAGGCTACAAACATTTGCAATAAAATTGCCTAACGAAGGAACAACACATGTGTCACTTACGGTCAATGTTTTCTTTAATCCTGGCCTTAAATTAAACAATATTTTGTGTCTCCATTCAATTTAAACATGTTGTCCATTAGCAAACTTACCAATGACTTGAAATGTTGTGTCACCTTCTATCCTGATTCTTGTGTTATGCAGGACTTGGCTAAGGGGAAGATTATTGGCTCGAGTAAACAATTTGGAGGTCTCTATCATATTTCTTAATCTCCAATCAAATATTTAACTAATCAAGTATCTCAATCATCTAATTTGTGGCATTTACGCCTAGGTCATTCTATTTATTTTTTCCTATTTTAAATTTCTAACGTATCAATTTCATCTTAATAATGCTACTTTTTCTCA
Source organism: Cucurbita moschata (assembly GCF_002738365.1). Lineage (NCBI taxonomy): Eukaryota > Viridiplantae > Streptophyta > Magnoliopsida > Cucurbitales > Cucurbitaceae > Cucurbita > Cucurbita moschata. Next base: position 866,956 of record NW_019268589.1, on the reverse strand, counting down.
TAACTGTAGTATTTGCACGTTAGCAAAATAAACTAGGTTGTTTTTTTTCAAGAAGTTCAATAATAACACATTCTACCTTTGACATGTTACATTGTGATGTTTGGGGATCTCATAAAATTCCTATGCATTTTGGTTTGCGTTTTCTTCTCACTATTGTTGATGATTTTACTCAATGTACTTGGGTTTTTCTTATGCAACATGAATCAGAAGTACATCATTTGTTTATGAACTTTGTTAACCTCATTCAAACTTAATTTCATACTACTATCAAGATAGTACGGTCAGACAATGAGACTGAATTTCTGTCTTTACAACCATTTTTTACTTTGTACTTTGTGTGGCATTGAATTTCAGCGCTCTTGTGTCTATACTCCACAACAAAGATGAGTCGTAGAGCGTAA
>NW_019268589.1:865896-866545 GCF_002738365.1 Cucurbita moschata | reverse complement strand
TATTGGCTCGAGTAAACAATTTGGAGGTCTCTATCATATTTCTTAATCTCCAATCAAATATTTAACTAATCAAGTATCTCAATCATCTAATTTGTGGCATTTACGCCTAGGTCATTCTATTTATTTTTTCCTCTAATCAAGTATCTCAATCATCTAATTTGTGGCATTTACGCCTAGGTCATTCTATTTATTTTTTCCTATTTTAAATTTCTAACGTATCAATTTCATCTTAATAATGCTACTTTTTCTCATAACTGTAGTATTTGCACGTTAGCAAAATAAACTAGGTTGTTTTTTTTCAAGAAGTTCAATAATAACACATTCTACCTTTGACATGTTACATTGTGATGTTTGGGGATCTCATAAAATTCCTATGCATTTTGGTTTGCGTTTTCTTCTCACTATTGTTGATGATTTTACTCAATGTACTTGGGTTTTTCTTATGCAACATGAATCAGAAGTACATCATTTGTTTATGAACTTTGTTAACCTCATTCAAACTTAATTTCATACTACTATCAAGATAGTACGGTCAGACAATGAGACTGAATTTCTGTCTTTACAACCATTTTTTACTTTGTACTTTGTGTGGCATTGAATTTCAGCGCTCTTGTGTCTATACTCCACAACAAAGATGAGTCGTAGAGCG
>NW_019268589.1:860496-862397 GCF_002738365.1 Cucurbita moschata | reverse complement strand
GCATCCCCTTCATCATTACCTTTCTTTCTCTAGTGTTTTTCCTACTCAACCTGCTTTTCTATCTCTTATTACAGCCCGACAGAAGTTAAAACTTATGATGAGGTAGTTGGCGACCCATTATGGTAGCAGGCTATGAATGCTGAAATTGCAACTTTGGAACGTAATCATACTTGGTCTCTCGTTCCACTACCACCTTGCCATAAAGCTATTGGCTATCGTTGGGTGTACAAGATTAAATACAACTCTGATGGTTCTTTTGAACGTTATAAAGTTTATCCGGCAGTAAAGGGATATACTCAGGTTGAAGATATTGATTACAAAGAGACATTTTCTAATACAACAAAGTTTACTACACTTCGTTGCTTACTCACTATTGCTACTTCTCAAAAATGGTTCACACATGAGTTGAGTGTTCCAAATGTATTTCTCCATAGTAATCTTTAAAAAGGGAATGAGGGAAGGAGTGAGGAGAAAATTTTCCCTATTACATAATTAGGACTAGAGACAGAGATTATATTCTCCATTCTTATCCCCTCCTAACTCCCTTGACCCGTCTCGTTCCCGCCTGCCTCAAAGAGAGATTTTTTAAGTTCCATTTCCAAGTTTTATATGTTTCTAAAGATGAAGAAATCTATATATTTTCCATTCCAAACAACAATGGGTTTTATGTCTTCCAAGCTTGGGTGGGTTGAATGTGCTGCTTTCATTTGTTTGATTTATGTAATAACAAATGTCTTTTACTTTTGGATTAGTTTTTTTTTTTTTTTTTTTTTTTTTTCTAATTGAACTCATTTATTTATGTCATTAGGGTTGCTTTATTTTTGTCTCGTTTCCGAACAATATTGTTGATTCAACTATTAATTTATGACTTGGATAAAACTAATTACTATTTTTGTGTTGTTTTTCTTAGATTTTAAAATTATGTTATCAAATTTTGGGTTTATAATTTAGGCACAGATTAAGTTTATATTTTTCTTAATAGAGTAGATGAAATAAGTTCAATTTAGGGCAAAGTGGTTCTACTTCAATTTCTAATAACATGAGTTGATCAAAACCAATGGATAGTTTATATCTAAAAAGAAAACGTATATATTAAAAAATTTATTTAAAATGACTATTTTTTTTAGAGAATAATAAATGGAGAATTTTGTTGTTATGTTGCATACAAGTGATGCTATGATATCATATACACTATTCTAGGATTATGTTATGTCATAGAACAATGTTATGTTTTCGATATTATTTGATGCATGAACCTTCATGTATCATGTCATGTAAACTATGTTAATACGTACCCTCTATGACTATGAGACATTAGAAAATCATGTATTATGAATGGGAGGTGCATCGAGATACTTTCCCGTTATGATTAGTACAGACACATACCTTACAATTTTATGTTCCTTATGATATTATGTGGGTCTTTTCCCTTCATGGTATTTGGTAGTGTGAGTGTGCACAAGCTCGACGAGCCAGCCCACAGAGTACTCTTATACGAGCCTACCTAGTGGCCAATGTGCACATTCATGGGTCGTGCGTAGGATAGTACAACATATTCAACCCTACTCGGACTGAAAAGCAAAGCCCAAAGCCATGACACAATGCATTTATGAAAGGATAGGTCCAACTATATTACACATGATTCATTTTCCGACCCTAACAGTGAGGTTACTTATTGAGTATTTATTAAAGTACTCAAACCATGTGCTACTCTTTTTTTCATGTAAAGGTAAGACACCCATTTACAGATGACAACGTCGCTTTGAAGGCCAAGGAACCAAAGTTAAGGTAGTTGCATTCATGTTATTTTTAATGATCCTTAGGTTAGACAAGGGCACTATTTAAACTCATGTTATCTATTTTCCATCCATAACAATATTGTTTTAATAAATTTATTATGA
>NW_019268589.1:854300-860478 GCF_002738365.1 Cucurbita moschata | reverse complement strand
TACTCGTGAAATCTGTAAATATAAACGATATTGTGACAAACCCAAGTTTGAACATTATGCATTAATATCATTATAGCTAATCTTCAAGATGCGCCAGTCGAGAATCGAACTCGGGTCCGTATCGTGGCAAGGTACTCCATACAGTACACATATTTTGGTCATGCAGTTCTTCTGAAGCCCTTAACTTTTTGTTTCACATCTCGATATAAAAACAAAAAGCTCGATAGTGCTACTCGTGAAATCAATAAAGTTAAAAGAAATATTGTACCAAACCCAATTTTGAACATTATGCACTAATATAATAATCATAGCTAATCTTCAAGATGCAAGAGCCGAGAATTGAATTCGGGTCTACATCGTGGCAGGGTACTATTCTACCACTAGGTCACTGGTGCATGTACCTTGAGGCATATTCATAACTTACTCGTATTTTGGTCATGCAGTTATTATGAAGCCCTTAACTCTTAGTTTCACCTCATCTGAAGCCCTTTAACTTTTTGTTTCACCATTCAATTTAAAAACAAAAAGCTCGACACTCGTGAAATCTATAAAGTTAAATGATATATTGTAACAAACCCAAGTGTGAACATTATGCAGTAAAATATAATAATCATAGCTAAAATTCAAGATGCAAGAGCCGAGAATCGAATCTGGGTCTACATCGTGGCAGGGTACAATTCTACTACTAGACCACTAGTGCATGTACCTTCAGGCATATCCATAACGTACTCGTATTTTGGTCATGCAGTTCTTCAGAAGCCCTTAACGTTTAGTTTCACCTCGTGATTTAAAAAAAGAAAAAGCTCGAAAGTGCTACTCGTAAATTCTATAAATATAAACGATTTTGGGACAAACCCAAGTTTGAACATTATGCACTAATATCAGCATTGCCAATCATCAAAATGCACCAGCCGAGAATCAAACTCTAGTCTATACCGTGGCAGAGTACTATTCTACCACTAGGTCACTGGTGCATGTACCTTGAGGCATATTCATAACTTACTCGTATTTTGGTCATGCAGTTCTTCTGAAGCCCTTAACTTTTAGTTTCACCTCACGATTTAAAAAAAGAAAAAGCTCGATAGTGCTACTCGTAAATTCTATAAATATAAACGATTTGGGACAAACCCAAGTTTGAACATTATGCACTAATATCAGCACATCGTGGCAGGGTACTATTCTACCACTAGACCACTAGTGCATGTACCTTCAGGCATATCCATAACGTACTCGTATTTTGGTCATGCAGTTCTTCTGAAGCCCTTAACTTTTAGTTTCACCTCACGATTTAAAAAAAGAAAAAGCTCGATAGTGCTACTCGTAAATTCTATAAATATAAACGATTTTGGGACAAACCCAAGTTTGAACATTATGCACTAATATAATAATCATAGCTAATCTTCAAGATGCAAGAGCCGAGAATTGAATTCCGGTCTACATCGTGGCAGAGTACTATTCTACCACTAGACCACTTGTGCATGTACCTTCAGGCATATCCATAACTTACTCGTATTTTGGTCATGCAGTTCTTCTGAAGCCTTTACATTTTAGTTTCACCTCACGATTTAAAAAAAGAAAAAGCTGATAGTGCTACTCGTAAATTCTATAAATATAAACGATTTTGTGACAAACTCAAGTTTGAACATTATGCACTAATATCAGCACATCGTGGCAGGGTACTATTCTACCACTAGACCACTGGTGCATGTACCTTCAGGCATATCCATAACGTACTCGTAATTTGGTCATGCAGTTCTTCTGAAGCCCTTAACTTTTAGTTTCACCTCACGATTTAAAAAAAGAAAATCTTGATAGTGCTACTCGTAAATTCTATACATATAAACGATTTTGTGACAAACCCAAGTTTGAACATTATGCACTAATATCAGCATTGCCAATCTTCAAGGTGCACAAGCCGAGAATCAAACTCTGGTCTATACCATGGCAGAGTACTATTCTACCACTAGACCCCTGATGCATGTACCTTTAGGCATATCCATAACATACTCGTATTTTGGTCATGCAGTTATTCTGAAGCCCTCAACTTTTAGTTTCACCTCACGATTTCAAAAAAAAAAAACAAGCTCGATAGTGCTACTCGTGAAATCAATAAATAAAAACGATATTGTGACAAACACAAGTTTAAACATTATTAATTAATATCATCATAGCTAATCTTCAAGATGCACCAGTCGAGAATACAACTCGGGTCCGTATTGTGGACGGGTACTCCTTAAAGTACACATATTTTGGTCTTGCAGTTCTTCTGAAGCCCTTAACTTTTTGTTTCACCTCTCGATTAAAAAACAAAAAGCTCGATAGTGCTACTCGTTAAATGATATACTATAACAAACCCAAGTTTGAACATTATGCACTAATATAATAATCATAGCTAATCTTCAAGATGCAAGAGCCAAGAATTGAATTCGAGTCTACATCGTGGCAAAGTACTATTCTACCACTAGACCACTGGTGCATATACCTTTAGGCATATCCATAGCGTACTCATATTTAGGTCATGCAATTCTTCTGAAGTAAACTTTTAATTTCACCTCATGATTTAAAAAAAGAAAAAGCTCGATAGTGCTACTCGTAAATTCTATAAATATAAACAATATTGTGACAAACCCAAGTTTGAACATTATGCACTAATATCATCATTACAAATCTTCAAGATGCACCAGCTGAGAATCGAACTCGGGTCTGTACCGTGGCTAGGTTCTATTCTACCACTAGACCACTAGTGCAGACATATCCATAACTTACTCGTATTTTGGTCATGCAGTTCTTCTGAAGCCCTTTAACTTTTAGGTTCACCTAACGATTTAAAAAAAGAAAAAGCTCGATAGTGCTACTAGTAAATTATATAAATATAAACTAATCTTCAAGATGCAAGAGCCGAGAATTGAATTCCAGTCTACATCGTGGCAGTGTGCTATTCTACCACTAGACCACTGGTGCATGTACCTTCAGGCATATCCATAACTTACTCGTATTTTGGACATGCAGTTCTTCTGAGCCCTTAACTTTTAGTTTCACTACACGATTAAAAAAAGAAAAAGCTCGATAGTGCTACTCGTAAATTCTTAAAACCAAAGTTTGAACATCATGCACTCACCAGCCGAGAATCGAACTCAAGTCTGTACCATGGCATGGTACTATTCTACCACAAGACCACTGATGCATGTACCTTTAGGCACATCCATAACTTACTCATATTTTGGTCATGCAGTTCTTCTGAAGCCCTTAACTTTTATGTTCACCTCACGATTTAAAAAATGAAAAAGTTCGATACTGCTACTCGTAAATTCTATAAATATAAACGATATTGTGACAAACCCAAGTTTGAACATCATGCATTAATATCATCATTGCAAATCTTCAAGATGCACCAGCCGAGAATCAAACTCGGGTTTGTACCGTGGCATGGTACTATTCTACCACTAGACCACTGGTGCATGTACCCTCACGCATATCCATAACTTACTCGTAATTTGGTCATGCAGTTCTTCTGAAGGCCTTAACTTTTATGTTGACCTCACGATTTAAAAAACGAAAAAGTTCGATAGTGCTACTCGTAAATTCTATAAATATAAACAATATTGTGACAAACCCAGGTTTGAACATCATGCATTAATATCATCATTGCAAATCTTCAAGATGCACCAGCCGAGAATCAAACTCGGGTTTGTACCGTGGCATGGTACTATTCTACCACTAGACCACTGGTGCATGTACCCTCACGCATATCCATAACTTACTCGTAATTTGGTCATGCAGTTCTTCTGAAGCCCTTAACTTTTATGTTGACCTCACGATTTAAAAAACGAAAAAGTTCGATAGTGCTACTCGTAAATTCTATAAATATAAACAATATTGTGACAAACCCAGGTTTGAACATCATGCATTAATATCATCATTGCAAATCTTCAAGATCCATCAGCCGAGAATCAAACTCGGTTCTGTACCGTTGCAGGGTACTATTCTACCACTAGACCACTAGTGCATGTACCTTCAGGCATATCCTTAACTCACTCGTATTTTTGTCATGCAATTCTTCTAAAGCCCTTAGCTTTTAGTTTCACCTCACGATTTAAAAAAAGAAAAAGCTCGATAGTGCTACTCGTAAATTCTATAAATATAAACGATATTGTGACAAACCCAGGTTTGAACATCATGCATTAATATCATCATTGCAAATCTTCAAGATCCATCAGCCGAGAATCAAACTCGGTTCTGTACCGTTGCAGGGTACTATTCTACCACTAGACCACTAGTGCATGTACCTTCAGGCATATCCTTAACTCACTCGTATTTTTGTCATGCAATTCTTCTGAAGCCCTTAGCTTTTAGTTTCACCTCACGATTTAAAAAAAGAAAAAGCTCGATAGTGCTACTCGTAAATTCTATAAATATAAACGATATTGTGACAAACCCAGGTTTGAACATCATGCATTAATATCATCATTGCAAATCTTCAAGATGCACCAGCATATCCATAACTTACTCGTATTTTGGTCATGCAGTTCTTCTGAAGCCCTTAACTATTATTTTCACCTCACGATTTAAAAAACGAAAAAGTTCGATAGTGCTATTCGTAAATTCTATAAATATAAACGATATTGTGACAAACCCAAGTTTGAACATTATGCATTAATATCATTATAGCTAATCTTCAAGATGCACCAGTCGAGAATGAAACTCGAGTTCGTATCGTGGCAGGGTACTCCATACAGTACACATTTTGGTCATGCAGTTCTTCTGAAGCCCTTAACTTTTTGTTTCACATCTCGATATAAAAACAAAAAGTTCGATAGTGCTACTCGTGAAATCTATAAGGTTAAAAGAAATATTGTACCAAACTCAATTTTGAACATCATGCACTAATATAATAATCATAGATAATCTTCAAGATGCAAGAGCCGAGAATTTAATTCGGGTCTACATCGTGCAAGCGCCAAGGAATCTCATTTACATGCACTTAAAAGAATATTTTAATATTTGCTTCTGACTATTAATTTAGGATGATTGTATCCTAGAAATATTGAGTTTAAATTGGTAGGATATTCTGATGCGAATTTTATGATGATATATTAGAATGCATTGATATGATTATTTGGACATTTGTATTATTTTAGGTTTTCTTATTTTCATATTATTTGGACATGGCCAAAGCGACTTTTTTGTTTTAGGAACGAATCTCGAAGAGGCACTCGGGACAACAAGGGTAGATGATTAATGAGGAATCAATTAGAACTTTCGGACCTATACGGTAGCTTAGAGCACAATAAACGGTAGGCCCGAACTTTCTATAGACCAAAGGAAAGTCGTGGAAACCTAGTAGAAGAAGGAAGCAACGAGGGCCTACAAGTAGGTTGGTTACCAAGTATATTTTTATACTTACACCTTTCTCCTTTTCTAGTTGGTCATGGTGGAGAGATGCTTTGGAGCTCTACTATCATAGAGGGGTGTCGACCCAGAGTGTATGTTAGTTGTATTCGACCTGGGACATCAATTAGTTGTATAATTTTTTTCGTTTGTAAATATCTTGAAATTTCTGACACAGGTGTTGTACGTCGTTTTAAATTTATCTTTTCATCGCAGTTCGATTTCTCGAGATTCAACATCGGTTTGAGAGGGGAAGGAAGCATTCCTTATAACTAGGGTGTGAATACCTCTATGAGATCGTGAGGTAACGGGCCATCTCTTGATGATATTCTGCCACACTTTTTGTTCCTTGCCTCAAACCTTGCAATTTAGTTTTCAAATTTCTTTCATAATGTTTTGGAACATACCTTTTTCTCATGGCTTCTTTAAGTTCTTCCGTAGTCTCTATTGGATCCTCCTCTTTTCTTCTTCTCTCGGATTTGAGATGTTGGTACCAATCACCGACATGATTGGTAAATTCGGCAATAGCAAGTCTCATCTTCTTATTTTCACTATAGGTGTTCCAATCAAACAAATGCTCTATCTTTCTTTCCCATTGCAAGTATGCCTTAGAATCTGTCTTTCCACAAAATAGTGGGATTTTGAGTTTAACTCCTCCATCTCTATCTTCATGTATTCTTTCCATCCTTCTAGGTTGCATAATAGTTGCATGGTTATTTCTTCCTCTCCATCTTCCTTCAACTTGTCTTTCTTGTACTACTATACTTTCATCTTCTCGTAATCTTCGTTC
>NW_019268589.1:847614-854290 GCF_002738365.1 Cucurbita moschata | reverse complement strand
ATTTTTGTCATGCAATTCTTCTGAAGCCCTTAGCTTTTAGTTTCACCTCACGATTTAAAAAAAGAAAAAGCTCGATAGTGCTACTCGTAAATTCTATAAATATAAACGATATTGTGACAAACCCAGGTTTGAACATCATGCATTAATATCATCATTGCAAATCTTCAAGATGCACCAGCATATCCATAACTTACTCGTATTTTGGTCATGCAGTTCTTCTGAAGCCCTTAACTATTATTTTCACCTCACGATTTAAAAAACGAAAAAGTTCGATAGTGCTATTCGTAAATTCTATAAATATAAACGATATTGTGACAAACCCAAGTTTGAACATTATGCATTAATATCATTATAGCTAATCTTCAAGATGCACCAGTCGAGAATGAAACTCGAGTTCGTATCGTGGCAGGGTACTCCATACAGTACACATTTTGGTCATGCAGTTCTTCTGAAGCCCTTAACTTTTTGTTTCACATCTCGATATAAAAACAAAAAGTTCGATAGTGCTACTCGTGAAATCTATAAGGTTAAAAGAAATATTGTACCAAACTCAATTTTGAACATCATGCACTAATATAATAATCATAGATAATCTTCAAGATGCAAGAGCCGAGAATTTAATTCGGGTCTACATCGTGCAAGCGCCAAGGAATCTCATTTACATGCACTTAAAAGAATATTTTAATATTTGCTTCTGACTATTAATTTAGGATGATAGTATCCTAGAAATATTGAGTTTAAATTGGTAGGATATTCTGATGCGGATTTTATGATGATATATTAGAATGCATTGATATGATTATTTGGACATTTGTATTATTTTAGGTTTTCTTATTTTCATATTATTTGGACATGGCCAAAGCGACTTTTTTGTTTTAGGAACGAATCTCGAAGAGGCACTCGGGACAACAAGGGTAGATGATTAATGAGGAATCAATTAGAACTTTCGGACCTATACGGTAGCTTAGAGCACAATAAACGGTAGGCCCGAACTTTCTATAGACCAAAGGAAAGTCGTGGAAACCTAGTAGAAGAAGGAAGCAACGAGGGCCTACAAGTAGGTTGGTTACCAAGTATATTTTTATACTTACACCTTTCTCCTTTTCTAGTTGGTCATGGTGGAGAGATGCTTTGGAGCTCTACTATCATAGAGGGGTGTCGACCCAGAGTGTATGTTAGTTGTATTCGACCTGGGACATCAATTAGTTGTATAATTTTTTTCGTTTGTAAATATCTTGAAATTTCTGACACAGGTGTTGTACGTCGTTTTAAATTTATCTTTTCATCGCAGTTCGATTTCTCGAGATTCAACATCGGTTTGAGAGGGGAAGGAAGCATTCCTTATAACTAGGGTGTGAATACCTCTATGAGATCGTGAGGTAACGGGCCATCTCTTGATGATATTCTGCCACACTTTTTGTTCCTTGCCTCAAACCTTGCAATTTAGTTTTCAAATTTCTTTCATAATGTTTTGGAACATACCTTTTTCTCATGGCTTCTTTAAGTTCTTCCGTAGTCTCTATTGGATCCTCCTCTTTTCTTCTTCTCTCGGATTTGAGATGTTGGTACCAATCACCGACATGATTGGTAAATTCGGCAATAGCAAGTCTCATCTTCTTATTTTCACTATAGGTGTTCCAATCAAACAAATGCTCTATCTTTCTTTCCCATTGCAAGTATGCCTTAGAATCTGTCTTTCCACAAAATAGTGGGATTTTGAGTTTAACTCCTCCATCTCTATCTTCATGTATTCTTTCCATCCTTCTAGGTTGCATAATAGTTGCATGGTTATTTCTTCCTCTCCATCTTCCTTCAACTTGTCTTTCTTGTACTACTATACTTTCATCTTCTCGTAATCTTCGTTCTTGTCTTTGTTGTTGTGCCAATCTTTCTTGCCTATCTTTCCATCATCATTTTCATCATATCTTGAATAGCTTGAAGAATGGTTGTATTAAGAGCTGGTACGGGTTCTCCTTCTCCATTATGTGACATTTTGTTATCAAGGGGCCTCTCCACACTTCTCACAAAAATTTCACTCAGGGACACTCGTGTTTAACACTCAAAGGTAGGATTTTGGTACTAGGTCAAGAATGTAGACGTTGATTTTTTTTTCGATAATCTGAGAGAGAAAAAAAATTGATAGAAAAAAAAATAACAATAAAGATATTTCACCTCTAGTGCGGCCAAAGGACATTGACCAAATGATCTGATACCAAATGATAAGCGCCAACAATGCTGGATTTTGCAAAACTAGAGGTCCTTCTAGAATCCTTGCCAAAACATTCAAGAGAAAGCTAACTTAACGGATTGATTCCAACCAAGAGCTGGTTAGAAGATGAATGACTCTTAGATCGAACTTGGAATCTATAATGGTCACTTTTAGATACCAAGATAATTCCAGGATTAGCTTGATCAAAACTAATTCAATGAATCGGTTTAAACATCAAACCTAAAGCAAGGTTTGAAAAAGAAAACCACCAAAAGGGTATCAAGAAAAACACAAAGGTTTTGTCTGTATTCAACCAAAAAAACATCCAAACGAGAATATTACATGCCTCTAAATAGGACCAAAAGATAACCCTAACAAAATAAATTTCAGCCACCAACAACTAATAAATGCTAATAAATGCTATTAAATACAAATCGAAGAAAATAAGGTAATTCATAAATTGTCTTAATTGGTAGTTCAACTCCCAAAGCAAGTCTTCGAATTACTTTCCAATATCAATCACTCCAATATTTTCTTGATTTGATTCTTGAATCTTCTTTGTATTGATTCTTGCAATTGCTCGTTCGGGTACACGGAAGTGACCAGTTGTTGGATTCATATCAGAAATTAATTAGTTGTATAATTTTTTTCGTTTGTAAATATCTTGAAATTTCTAACACAAGTGTTAATTTCGTTTGTAAATATCTTGAAATTTCTAACACAAGTGTTGTACGTCGTTTTAAATTTATCGAGGGGAAGGAAGCATTCCTTATAACTAGGGTGTGAATACCTCTATGAGATCGTGAGGTAACGGGACAAAGTGGACAATATCTTATAAAAAAGTATTCCTTATAAAGGAGTCGCTTTGCTAGTACAAAAAGATGAACTTTTGGTCGCTTAGGAGATTCAAACATATAGCTAATCTTCAACATAGCTACCAATTAAGACAATTTATGAATTACCTTATTTTCGAAGATATTGGAAAGTAATTCGAACACTTGGCTAATCTTCAAGATGCTCTAACCGAGAATCGAAATCGGGTCTGTACCGTGGCAGGATACTATTCTACCAATAGACCACTGGTGCATCTACCTTAAAGAAGATCCATAACGTACTCGTATTTTGGTCATGCAGTTCTTCCGAAGCCCTTCACTTTCAGTTTCACTTATCGATTTAAAAACAAAAAGCTTGATAGTCCTACTCGTGAAATTTATAAATTTAAACAATGTTGTAATAAACACAAGTTTTCCTACTCGTGAAATTTATAAATTTAAACAATGTTGTGACAAACACAAGTTTGAACATTATGCAAATATTTAAGATGCACCAGCCGAGAATCGAACTCGGGTCTGTACCGTGGCAAGGTACTATTCTACCACTAGACCACTGGTGCAGGTACCTTTAGGCATATCCATAACGTACTCGTATTTTGGTCATGCAGTTCTACTGAGGCCCTTAACTTTTAGTTTCACCTCACGATTTAAAAAAAAAAAGCTCGATAGTGCTACTCGTGAAATCTATAAATATAAACGATATCGTGTCAAACCCAAATTTGAACATTATGCATTAATATCATTATAGCTAATCTTCAAGATGCACCAGTCGAGAATGAAACTCGGGTCCGTATCGTGGCAGGGTACTCCATACAGTACACATATTTTAGTCATGCAGTTCTTTTGAAGCCCTTAACTTTTTGTCTCACATCTCGATATAAAAACAAAAAGCTCGATAGTGCTACTCGTTAAATCTATAAAGTTAAAAGAAATATTGTACCCGTGAAATCTATAAAGTTAAAAGAAATATTGTACCAAACCCAATTTTGAACATTATGCACTAATATAATAATCATAAATAATCTTCAAGATGCAAGAGCCGAGAATTTAATTCGGGTCTACATCGTGGCAGGGTACTATTCTACCACTAGACCACAAGCTCGATAGTGCTACTCGTAAATTCTATAAATATAAATGATATTGTGACAAACCCAAGTTTGAAACATCATGCACTAATATCATCATTGCCAATCTTCAAGATGCACCAGCCGAGAATCGAAGTCAGGTCTGTACCATGGCAGAACACTATTCTACCACTAGACCACTGGTGCATGTACCTTCAGGCATATCCATAACTTACTCGTATTTTGGTCATGCAGTTCTTCTGAAGCCCTTAACTTTTATGTTCGATACTGCTACTCGTAAATTCTATAAATATAAAGGATATTGTGACAAATCCAAGTTTGAACATCATGCACTAATATCATCATTGCCAATCTTCAAGATGCACCAGCCGAGAATCAAACTCGAGTCTGTACCGTGGTAGGGTACTATTCTACCACTAGACTACTCGTGCATGTACCTTCAGGCATATCCATAACTTACTCGTAATTTGGTCATGCAGTTTTTCTGAATCCCTTAGTTCACTTCACGATTTAAAAAAAGAAAAAGAAAGTTCGATACCCAAGTTTGAACATCATGTATTAATATCATCATTGCCAATCTTCAAGATGCATCAACAAAAGATCGAACTCGGGTCTGTAGCGTGGCAAGGTACTATTCTACCACTAGACCACTAGTGCATGTCCCTTTAGGCATATCCATAACTTACTCGTATTTTGGTCCTGCAATTTTTCTAAAGCCCTTAGCTTTTAGTTTCACCTAACGATATAAAAAAAGAAAAAGTTCGATAGTGCTACTCGTAAATTCTATAAATATAAACGCTATTGTGACAAACCCAAGTTTGAACATCATGCACTAATATCATCATTGCCAATCTTCAAGATGCACCAGTCGAGAATCAAACTCGTGTCTCTACCGTGGCAGGGTACTATTCTACCACTAGACCACTAGTGTATGTAACTTCAGGCATATCCATAACTTACTCGTATTTTGGTCATGCAGTTCTTCTAAAGCCCTTAACTTTTATGTTCACCTCACGATTTAAAAAAAGAAAAAGTTCGATAGTGCTATTCGTAAATTCTATAAATATAAACGATATTGTGACAAACCTAAGTTTGAGTTTGAACATTATGCACAATATCATCATTGTGAATCTTCAAGATGCACCTCCAGTCAAGAATCGAGCTCAAGTCTATACCGTGGCAGGGTACTATTCTACCACGAGACCACTAGTGCATGCACCTTCAAGCATATCCATAACTTACTCATATTTTGGTCATGCAATTCTTCTAAAGCCTTTAGCTTTTAGTTTCACCTCACGATTTAAAAAAAAAAAAAGCTCAATAGTGCTACTCGTGAAATCTATAAATATAAACGATATTGTGACAAACCCAAGTTTGAACATTATGCACTAATATCATCATAGCTAATATTTCAGATGCACCACCCGAGAATGGAACTCGGGTCCGTATCGTGGCAGGGTACTCCATAAAGTACACATATTTTAGTCATGCAGTTCTTCTGAAGCCCTTAACTTTTGGTTTCACCTCTCGTGAAATCTATAAAGTTAAATGGTATAGTGTAACAAACCCAAGTTTGAACATTATGCACTAATATCATCATAGCTAATCTTCAAGATGCAAGAGCCGAGAATTGAATTTGGGTTTGCATCGTGGCAAGGTACTATTCTACCACTAGACCACTGGTGCATCCACCTTTAGGCATATCCATAACGTACTCGTATTTTAGTCATGAAGTTCTTCTGAATCCCTTAACTTTTAGTTTCACCTCTCGATTTAAAAAAAACAAATAGCTCCATGGTTCTACTCGTGAAATCTATAAATGTAAATGATATATTGTTAAAAACCGAAGTTTAAACAATATGCACTAGTGGTAGGGTACTATTATACCACTAGACTATTGGTTCCTCTACCTTTAAGCACATCCATAACATACTCGTATTTTGGTCATGCAATTCTTCCGAAGCCCTTAACTTTTTGTTTCACCTCTCAATTTAAAAATAAAAAGCTCGATAGTGCTACTCGAGAAATCTATAAATTTAAATGATATATTGTGTAAAAAGACTCAAGTTTGAACATTATGCACTATTATCATCAATAGCTAATCTTCAAGATGCAAGAGTCAAGAATATCGAACTCGGGTCTATACTGTGGCAGGGTATTACTCTACCACTAGACTACCTTTAGGCACATCCATAACATACTCGTACTTTTGTCATGCAGTTGTTACGAAGCCCTTAAACTCATGAAATCTATAAATTTAAATGATATTGTGACAAACCTAAGTTTGAAAATTATGCACTAATATCATCATAGCAAATCTTCAAGATGTACCAGTCGAGAATCTAACTCGAGTCTATACCGTGGCAGGGTACTATAACACCACTAGACCACTGGTGCATCTACCTTTAGGCATATCCATAATGGACTCGTATTTTGGTAATGCTGTTCTTCTGAAGACCTTAACTTTTAGTTTCACCACTCGATTTAAAAAATAAGGCTCCATAGTGCTACTCGTGAAATCTATAAATTTAAATGATATTGTAACAAAC
>NW_019268589.1:827042-847222 GCF_002738365.1 Cucurbita moschata | reverse complement strand
ATTTAAATAATATTGTGACAAACCCAAGTTTGAGCATGGACTAATATCATCATAGCTAATCTTTAAGATGCACCAACCGAGAATCAAACTCGAGTCTGTACTGTGGCAGGGTGGTAAAACCCAACTTTGAGTATTATGGACTAATATCATCATAGCTAATCTTTAAGATGCACCAACCGAGAATAGGCATATCCATAAGGTACTCGTATTTTGGTCATGCAGTTCTTTCGAAGCTAGTGCTACTCGTGAAATCTATAAATTTAAATGAAGTTTGAAAATAATGCATTAATAATCAAATAGCTAATCTTCAAGATGCACCAGCCAAGAATCGAACACTCGGGTCTGTATCGTAGTACGTTACTATTCTACCACTAGACCACTGGTGCATCTATCTTTAAGCATATCCATAATAAACTCGTATTTTGGTCATGCAGTTCTTCTGAAGTCCTTAACTTTTAGTTTCACCTCTCGATTTAAAAAATAAAAGCTCCATAGCGTTACTCGTGAAATCTATAAATTGAAATGATAAATTGTAACGAACAAAAGTTTGAACATTATGCATTAATATCATCATAGCTAATCTTCAAGATGCACCAGCCAAGAATCGAACACTCGGGTCTGTATCGTAGTACGTTACTATTCTACCACTAGACCACTAGTGCATGTACCTTTGGGCATATCCATAACGTACTCGTATTTGAGTCATGCAGTTCTTCCGAAGCTAGTGCTACTCGTGAAATCTATAAATTTAAATGAAGTTTGAAAATAATGCATTAATAATCAAATAGCTAATCTTCAAGATGCACCAACCGAGAATCAAACTCGAGTCTGTACTGTGGCAGGGTGGTAAAACCCAACTTTGAGTATTATGGACTAATATCATCATAGCTAATCTTTAAGATGCACCAACCGAGAATAGGCATATCCATAAGGTACTCGTATTTTGGTCATGCAGTTCTTTCGAAGCTAGTGCTACTCGTGAAATCTATAAATTTAAATGAAGTTTGAAAATAATGCATTAATAATCAAATAGCTAATCTTCAAGATGCACCAGCCAAGAATCGAACACTCGGGTCTGTATCGTAGTACGTTACTATTCTACCACTAGACCACTGGTGCATCTATCTTTAAGCATATCCATAATAAACTCGTATTTTGGTCATGCAGTTCTTCTGAAGTCCTTAACTTTTAGTTTCACCTCTCGATTTAAAAAATAAAAGCTCCATAGCGTTACTCGTGAAATCTATAAATTGAAATGATAAATTGTAACGAACAAAAGTTTGAACATTATGCATTAATATCATCATAGCTAATCTTCAAGATGCATCAGCCGAGAATCGAACTCAGGTCCGTATCATGGCAGGGTACTCCATAAAGTACTCGTATTTTGGTCATGAAGTTCTTCTGAAGCCCTTGACTTTTAGTTTCACCACTCGATTTAAAAAAAAAATGCTCCATAGTGCTACTTGTGAAATCTATAAATTTAAATGATATATTGTAACAAATCGAAGTTTGAACATTATGCACTAATATCATCATAGCTAATCTTCAAGATGCATCAGCCGAGAAACAAACTTAGGTCTGTACCTTGGTAGGGTACTATTCTACCACTAGACAATTGGTGCATCTACCTTTAGGCATATCCATAACTCACTCGTAGAAAAAGAATCGTAGATTGACATTTATCAGGTGCAAGGGAGGCGTAGTGTATCAAGCCTGACAGAGGACACGTGCCACACAATAAGAGGAGACAAACATTGAACCGTTGTGCTTTGAAACCAAGCTTGGGCATAAGCAAGACAGAGGTAACGATGTCAATATGAGGGACAAAGATAGGCTATATAAAGGCCTAGTAGCACCCCCAACCTTAACCTTGAAAGTCAACCTTGAAAGTCGGGTTTCCTAAAGAAGTTTGTGCATGCAACTTTAGAGTGAAGTCTGTTCATACGAAATATGAAACCTTGCCAAATTTGGTGTTAATCGGACACCAGACTGACGCTCCACGAGACTACATAAAACTTAAGGTAGGTAACTTCACAAGAGTGGTGGAGAGCACCATTCGCTGAAGAAGAGAGTACCAACGTGAGCTTGTGTCGAAATGACTTTATTGAAGTAATGACTATAGCCACCTTTCAGTGTGAAAAATTTCATGAGCCCAATGAGAGTTAGAGAATGTTTGGGATGAAACTGCTTGACTTTTCCTTCTTCCACGATAAAGCGACTTTACTACTTCTCTTTCTCTAAGGAAATATTTTTTATGAGAAGAGAATTTTACTAAATAGTGTAAAATTATTACTTTCATTATTCATTCATTTTCCTGAGAAGAAAAAAGAAAAAAAAAAGTTTCACATTGTTGGGTTTTATGTCCTAAAACTCATAGTTTGTAAACAAAGATATATTCTATTTTCAATAAAGTTATTATTGATGTTTATTCAGTAAATTGTTATTGAATAAAGTGAACTTTACGATCATTAATCTAAATCCAATAAACTAAGAACACTCTAACTATAGTATGATTACTTGAACTATATGTAGAGACATAAGAGGGGATCAAGTTCAAGTATATAGTCAAAATGATCTATAGTATAAGGATAAGGCTGAGTACCTTATTCTGAGGACACTATGGATGCGGCCCACTTTTGTATATGATATAAACAATGTGATCACTAAATTGTACATGTGGAGACATGTGAGTGGGGGCGTCCTATGCAATGAGTATTGCATAAGATCGGACCATGAAGAAAACCACTCTCACTTTATAATGTCGTTTACTGTTGAGACTGATTTTCTTTTCATTCGATAACCTAGGTAACTCGATTTTAATCCTGAGCTAACCATGAACTCCTGTTTATTCGAAATTATCCTTAGATTTGCATGGGTGAGAGTGGCTCTAGTTCGCCGACTCAACAGGCCTCCCATTTCAGGGGTAAGACTGGGTGAATGGCTGGGGACGTGGGGTGCAAGACGGAATTCACTCCTACCCACTTTTAGGGATAGAAGAAAGGTAGTTCCCTTAAGCACTGACTCTAGGTCTTGAACAAGGGGCCCCACCCTCTCATTGGCCTGAGAGGGATTCGGTTTACTGGTTGGACCACAAACCAATTGTTCATTAGAGGATCAGTGAGACATAAGGATCAAGAAGTAACTTCAGGGGTAAAACGGTAAATTGATCCAGCTCTAGTTACGAACAACCAGTGAAGGATCGACTTACTAATCATGGTTATATCAGATGGACAGAAATATATCTATAGTGAGGGGAGTGCAACTACTAGGCTATAGTGGAGTGTCCTAGTAGTTAACGAATGTTGGTTAACCAGGTTAATGAGTTTAAACCGGTTAATCTTGGATCGTTGGAGTCCATGATCTATAGGTCCATTAGGTCCCTCTGCTAGCTCATATCGGACTAAACCATAGAACAGTGTGACGAGTGAGTTCGAAGTGTTCGAATTCAAATTAGGGAATATATGTTACATATATACGATATATTTAACCGAAATTTTGTTTTATTTACGAATTAAACAAAAAGACAGAAACTGAGATATTTAAATAAGATTTAAATATCTTAATCAATTATGTGTCGGAATTGATTGGAATTGACATTTGAATTAATATTAAATATTAATTAAATAGTTTAATTAATCATTTAATGTTACTTTAATTTGAAATTCATTATTCAAATTAATTGTTGAATTAAAATTAAGAAAGTCAAAACGTTTACTTTCATCTAATGGAAAAATCCATGTTAGTGGAATTTTGAGGTGTCAAAATTTGGTTTAACCAAACTTGCATGTTTGCCAAATAAACCCCACAAGTTTGAGTGGAATTTTGAGTGTCAAAATTTGGTTAACTCAAACATGCATGCTTGCCACATAATCCCAAACATTTGAGTGGAATTTTAAGTGTCAAAATTTGGTGATCTCAAATTTGCATGAACATGCAAACATGACTCTTTAAATAGAGTGATCATGATACATGGAAGGTCTTTTTCATCTTGGTGAAAAACCTTGAGAAAAACCTCCCACAAATACTCTCCCAAGTTTAGTCACTCACCGGATTCCACAATCCCGTTCTAAGGCCGGAGGATAGTGGAGAAGACACTAGTGGTGGTTCGAAACCGGTTCGTGAGGCAAAAGGAGTTTGAACTACAAAAGGTTAGTATTTAAACTCATTAAGTTTTAATACTTATGAACATGCTAGTTATTTACAATAATTGATGTTCTAGAAGTGCCTAAGGTCCAAATTGCTTATGCGTGTGTTATATTAACACCATCACACATAAGGTTGAGACCTATTTTGAAGTTAAGCATAACGAAATTAGCACACATGAATGAGTTAAGTTTAATGTCTTCGAGAAACTCTACAATAAATGAAGCTGCACGAAGACCAAATAAGTGTCAAGGAAGCGATTGACATATGAAGATGGTTAGTGGGAGTTGGTTGAAGTGTAGTGCCAATATGGGAATGTGTTACAACCTTCTAGACTTTGCTACCATATGGGTTTATGCCATGGTTGTCTTAAGAGCCTCACCCCAAGGGTGCACCGTTATGTGTGACTAAAAGAATATGAGTGTTGAGGCAAAGGTGACCATATCTAGGGTGCGCTCCTAGCATAGGTATGGATATACCAACACTAGCTAGTTTGATCATGGTTTTTCTTGTGAGTCCTTGTTAGAGTTCGAGAGAAGGGCGAGGGAGGCCATGGGGGAATAGTCCACAACCATTAGACAATTGTTTTTGTGCTTATGTTGCAAGACTCGGAGACCAAGAATAGATCCGTAAGTTGGATAGTTCATAAGTTGTGCGTAGTTTCCGTATTCATTCTGAAGCATGTTATTTCCAACGGGTTCATTCGCAGGCAATCTGAAGTTTGGATCGTCATCAAGGATACTGAGATTAAGTGAGAGAGAGAGTGACAATCCTTGGACCAATTGTGTCTCTGAGAAAGTCATCAAGGATGATGAATAGTTTAAGTGGAGGAGAATTTCACAACAATGCTACGAAAAGAGTAGGTTTTGACCCGCATATAACGATAGACGAAGCAGTTACCCTCAAATGGTGCCCATCCAGTCGCAAGAGTGCCAAGACAGATGAGTGCCATGATGTGACTGAGGAGGATGGTGCATCATCTAACACACCAAAGAGATCTTCATTAAAGCCAAATTGAGGCATATGAAAAACAGAGGCAATGATGTCGACATGAGAAACAAAGATAGGTTTGATAAAGGGTCGGGTAGGGCCCCGGGAGGGTTCCAAAAGAAGTTTGGGCATGTGGGTCTAGAATGAAATCCTTCTATATGAAACATGAAAGGTCACCAAATTTGGGTGTAAATCGGACACTAGACCATGCGCTCCATGAGGCGGATATGTACTCGTGCATGCACAACCTTCTGTGCACCTGAGCAATGCATGAGTTTTTTTTTTTTTTTTTTTTATTGTTGTGTTTGACCTCCATTCGATTATTTTTCACTCTAATTTGATACTAACCCTATTATAAATTGAATTATGATCTAGTAGAAAAATCTCAGAAATTTCAGAGCTCTTAAGATACAAAAATAATAATAATAAAAATAAATAGTTTGAGAAGACATGCATAGCCATCACAATTTTCTCAAGTAATACTTGTCTGGATCCGAAGCATGCAAGCATATCTTACCTTAGGCAGTAGAATATGCGTGTTTAAAACCTTGGAATGACGTTTCTAGATGAAAATGCAAGTATGTTATATAAAATTGCCAAAATACCACCAGGATAAGAATTTATGATGCATGTCGATTTTAATATTTTTCGTTATGTTAGAATGGAGAATGGGTTATTTTAATCTGCGCTTCGAGCCATTGATGGATTTTACCTCTCCGTTGAGCTTGTATGAGTGCATGATATAGTATGTTTAGCTCCATGAGGTTGATTGTGTGTTCTCTTTATAGAGCATGCTTTTCTGCTCAGAGATGAGATTAGGGCGCTAGAGTTAGGTTGGCTTGACGATAACCTAGGTCAGGATGCCTCTAGTAGACTGAGTACCTTATGATTGTGAGCGGAGGTCAACAATAACTAAGAAAACTTGAGGAGTCAGGTACTCTGAAAGTGAAAGTTAGCATGAAGCTACCTAGTCCTCTTAACAACCTAGTGGACCTCAACAATGCACAGAGATGACCAAGGGGATTTTTAGAATATGTGTTCTATGCTGTAGGTAATCAATATGAACATCTCCCTAACAAGCATGCATGAGTGAACCAAATTAAGATTAGGGCATTACAACCAGAAATATTTACAAGTAAATCTCGGTTAGTATTTTTTCTGTAGGCTGTGCACCTCAATATCATGAGCAACAATCAAAGGTCTAGATTTGTGTGCACTCAAAAAAATGGATTAGCTCCAAAAAGCTAACCCCGAAAAGTCTTAAAAAGGTTAGGTGAGTTTTAAACTACTTAGATACCCTTAAAAACCTAGTAGATTTCGAGGAGAAAGATGACTTAGAAAACTTAACATAACTAGTAGCAGCCTGACGGTATCACTAGTCTTAGCCTCATATCCCCTCTAGTACATCTTTAGTTCGCAGCCTTCGTAGTGGTAGTGGTATAGCTACTATAAAGTTAAGTCTAGGTCGAACAGTGTAGCACGACGAGGCTATCCAAGTGCTACTATCATGTGTGGAAATGGCTTGGGATCTCCCAAGCAAGACCTTTGGTGCTATAAACTGTGATAGGTAAATTTGTCATTTTGACCTCCCATTCATAATTAGAGGTCTTGATTAGCCCTAATAGGACGGCTAAGAATGAAGAAAAAGAGGGAAAAAAAAAAAGAGAAAAAGAAAAGAAAAGGAAAAGGGAGAGAAGAAGATGAGGATTTTGCGTTCTTGAGAAAGAGTCAGAGAGAATGTTGTAATCTGCTCCAAATGGTTGTTTGGAATAGGAATTTGTTGGATTTCCTTCCCAAGAATTGCTCAAGTAAGTTTGAAAAACCATTCTTCACTTTTGATTTGTTTAAATCCAAGAAATAATAGAAGGAAAGTGTTTCAAGTTCTTGATTTTAACTTTTCTTAAGATTGGAGAGCTTTTCTTAGATTACTTTTAGTATGTTGATATTGGAGAGATGTCACTCAAGTTTTATGAAGGAAGTCGTTGTTGATTGAGACTGGAAGACGGTGTTCTGATGAACGTCAAGTAATGGTAAGTTTTTTAAGTTTTGAATTCTTGACAAAATTTATACTTGATTATTTCTTGCTACGGGAGACGGGAAATTCAGAGAAAAATACATATATGTAGATGGGTTAAAAATCTACATATTTGGTAATGGAATCAAATTGATTCGAGGTCTCGGTAAGAAGTTACAAAATTCAAAAGTTATTACAAAGGAAATTTGGAACCACATCGTTTTTCTGAAAAATTGAACATGGATGAAGAGGGAGCGGACACGCGTTGGTAGGTGGCGGCGATAGTGCGTCTGTAGTAGAGTGGGACACGTGGCAACACATTGAGTGGAGATATTCATTCGACTACTTGTGGCGACACATGTGCGGGTTGACCCGATTCGACAACTCGTGTTTAACTCGAGACTTGCACGCCCGCAACTTGTGAACCTTCGACCAAAATCGGAAGTGCAACTCGAACCCAATCCAGTTATTTGACTGCTGATTCCTATTTGCAGCAACCCTCTGCATGTGATAGTTTTGCGTAAAATCGCGCATGAAAAGTCTTTCCCGGTGCGTTTAAGTTTGTGTGAGTCTCTTCTTCCCCCGTTTGACCTATATTTAACAATTCTTCATTTCAATATTAATACTAACCATGATAGTGCTTGAAATAGGACCTACGGGAGAAATTTCAAAAATTTTGGAACTTCTAACATGCGAAAAAGCTAGCTCAGGCAAACATATATCATCCAAGTAGGTAACCACAAGAACTTTAGGGAAGTAATACTTATAGGGATTGCTAGGACGTGCTAGCATGCGAGCATTACTTACGTTTGATGGTTAGAAAATGCATGTTAAGGACTTGAGAAAGGTGTATTTGGATAAGTATGTACTATATGTATGTGATGGTAAAATTACTATTATGCCCTTGGTTGATATTTCTGGGAAACATGTTGTTTTATGTATTATGTAAAGCTAGATATGGGATATGCATGACTAGAATATCAATTGAGCAATAAAGATGAGTATGTTATGCACGATGTAAGAAATTACAAAACTGTCTCTACGATGATATGTTTTTTTTAATGTTGTTTTATATGCTTTCTCTTGTGTTAGAAAAGAGGATGGACTATTTTGATCTATGTTCTGGGTGATCAATGGATGTTGTCTCCCCGTTGAGTTTTTTTACTTGTATATATGTATTATACATTATGTCTTAACCCTAAGTGTTTAACTGTGTGTTTTCCTTGTAAAGCGTGTTTATCTACACAGAGCTAGATGTTAGATTTAGGTGTTAGAATAATTTGATTTGGTTAAATAAACATCATTTTTTTCATATAGTTAGATTATTTTTTTCATATAGTTAGATTATTTTTAGCTATTTAGTTTATCTACTCTTTATTTCTCTTAGTTATTCGTAAGGCTATAAAAGCCAAGTTCAACATTCAATAATATCATCAAACTCAAATCGTTTAGCCAATTTCAATATTCAATAATATCATCAAACTCAAATTGTTTAGCCAAGTTCAATATTCAATAATATCATCAAACTTAAATTGTTTATGTTTCAGGCTTAGTCATTCTTCGATCAAAATTGGACTGAGAAAAATATTGAAATTTATGAGAACACAGCTGAAGAAGGAGAAATCACAGAGGAAAGGACAAAACCGATTGCTGAAACAATTGAACCAGTTGCTGAAAACGAAGAGGAAGAAATCACGGAGGAAACAACTGAACTAGTTGCTGAAACCGTCGAACTAGTTGCTGATAACACTTTTCTAGTAGCTATTGCACAAAATTTGTCAATAAGGGATGGGAGAAATCGACATCCACCTGTATGGTATGCATATTATAATTTCGGTGAAGGCTTATCTGAAGAGGATGAAGAAAAGGAATTCTTAATGATTTCAGATCCGGTGCATTTTGAGGAAGTTGTCAAAAGTCCAAAATGGAGATTGGTTATGAATGAAGAAATCAAATCCAATGAAAAAAAAAACGAGACACAAAACTTGGAGGTTCTACCGGCGGGGAGCAAGGAAAATAAGAGAGAAATGGATTTATAAGAGCAAGATAAATGAATCTGGAGAAGTTGATAAATACAAAGCAAAATTGACGTTTAAAGGCTACACACAAGAGTAATGAATTGATTTTACGGAAGTGTATGCACCTGTGGCCAGAATAGATACTGTTAGAATGATAATTGCTTTTGCAGCCTAGAAAGATTGGAAACTCTATCGGTTAGAAGTCAAATCAACTTTTTGACGAGTTAAAAGAAGATATTTTTGTTGAACAACCAAAATGCTAATTCCAAATGGGAAGTGAGGGGATGGTGTACAAACTCCAAAAGGCTCTCTATGGGTTAAAACAAGCACCTAGAACATACGTTTAGTCGAAAAGAATCATACTTCATTAAGAAAGGATTCAAAAGCAGTTCCAATTAGCAGACACTCTTCATCAAGAGGAAGGGAGGCAAAATTCTTATTGTAGGCATTTATGTTGATGATCTTTATTTATTTGAGATGATGAATAATTATTGGAGTTTAAATGTTCATGAAGAAAGAGTTTGATAGGACTGACTTAGGTCATATGAGATTTTTGGTCCTTAATCTCAAATTAATTAATTAATTAATTAATGTTTTGATGATAACAAACCTACACCTAATTGTTAACAATTATCAGTCTAAAGTGTAAAAGTTGGAAATAACGATTCCAACGCGTTTTTCTATTACTCAAATAAGAGCCAAAACGAAGAAGTTACGGTCCAAACAAAATGTCTGACGTGCTGATGTGGCGGCAAAATTGAATCATTAACCAATCAAAGTAGGACACTTAGAGGGAGCTTTTAATTACTTTTAAAAGCCAGGTTTTATAACAACGATCATATATAATTTGAATTATAAAAATAAAATAAAAAATCGTTATTCACATTATTTTTATTAATTTTATATCATATTTAAATATTTAAATATTTGAATATATATATATATATATATAAAATTTGGAAACATATTTATTCTCGCATTATTTTTATTAATCGTGTACCTTTCATTTTTGTTTGAACACAATAAAATACAAGAATGTTTTAATGTTCTACCTCCCATTTCTCTTTCTAATAATCCATATTAAATCCTATTTTTGCTTCTACTTCTCTATTTAAACTCATCATCTCCCCTATACTTTAACACAACTTTCATATTTCATAATTTTTTTTTATCTCAATTTTTCTAAAGTTTCCATTGTTGCTCTCTCTCCAAGCTTCCAAGTTTATTTTTCTTCATCTTATTCTTGAAAGAGTTTTTGATTCTATTGTGAGAAAATAGTTGTGAGTGATCAAATTGTAAATCTACTCTTTTAGATGGTTATGGTGTGTTCCTACAAAATTCAGATACTTGTAATTGTTTGTTCCTAAGCCGTGGAAAGGATTGAGTTTGCTCTTGAACTCGTAAAAAGAGCGGGGTGTAGCGGTTGGGTTTTGATCCGAGGAAAGAGTCGAGAAAAGTTTTTTAAAATTCTCAAGAGGCGCTTGGGGAGTGGAGTAGGTCGAGTTTGACCGAACCACTACAAAACTACAGTGTTATATTTTCCAACTCTTTCATGTTTAATCTCGAAATTCTTATTGTGATTTATTGCATGTGATAAGTTTTTCATAATTGCTTATTGTTATTTCTTGAACTATTTTGTTGTATTAATTATCATCTTCTACTTATTTTTTTTAAAAAAAATAAATCATACTAAAAAAAATTAATCACTTAACTTTATTGTTAAAAGTCTATTCACCCCTCCAGGGTTGTCATACCGATCCAACAATTGGTATTAGAGCAGGTTGCTCTTATAGATTTTTTATGTAAACTTTATTGTTAGAGTTTATGGTAAACCTACGTGTTAATAATGGTTTTTGTGAAGAACAATCAATCTCTAGGCCTCCTTACTTTGATGGAAAAAATTATACTTATTGTAAAGCTAATTTGTTTGCAATCGGTTGATTATCAGTTATCAATTATGGTTAAGTGTTAGCAAAGACCCTTACATCCCAATAATTAAATGGAGGATGAATCTGATGAGTGAAAAAGTGTTATTTTAATACTAATGCTACAAATGTCTTTATTATGTCCTAAGTAAGGATGAATTTAGTAGAGTATCTATGTGTTATTCAACGTATAAAACTTGAAAAACACTTGAGGGAACAAATCAAGTTAAAGAAAGAAAGATTAACATGTTAGTTTATAGTTATGAACTATTTAAATTGGATGCATATGAATCTATAGGTGATATCTTTACTAGATTTCCTAATATTCTAAATGCTTTGAAAAATCTTGGAAAAATATATTCTACTCCGAAAAATGTAAGGAAAATTCTCAGGTCTCTGCCTAAAAGTTGGGAAGCAAAGGATCTCACAAAGCTTCCTTTGGATGAACTTGTTGGTTCTCTCATGACACATGAGATTACCATGAATGAGCACATGATACAGGAATCCAAAAAGAAGAAAAGAATAGCCCTAAAGTCCATCACATTGGAAGTTGACTCCGACGATGAGGAAGCCCCTGATGAAGATGATGTTGCCTACTTCACACGTAAGTATAAAAAATAGCATGGTGAAAAAAGCAGGGTCATATGCTATGAAAACATGATGAGATAATATGCTATGAATGAAAAAAGCAGGGTCATAAAAGAACGGATTGTCTCTCCTCAAATCATCTAAGAAATCCAAGGAAAAAGCAATGAGGGCTACACTACTTGGGATGATTGTGATGAAAGTGCATGTGATGAAAAAGTAACAAATTTTTGCTTCATGGTTCATAGTGACAAAGAGGATGAACAAGATGATGAGGTTTGTTTGAATGCCTCCAATAAAAATAAGTGGTACTTGGATA
The DNA here is from genome assembly GCF_002738365.1 of Cucurbita moschata. Classification (NCBI taxonomy): domain Eukaryota; kingdom Viridiplantae; phylum Streptophyta; class Magnoliopsida; order Cucurbitales; family Cucurbitaceae; genus Cucurbita; species Cucurbita moschata. Next base: position 835,225 of record NW_019268589.1, on the reverse strand, counting down.
GTGGTTGACACATGACGAGAAATCAATTCAAGTTTGTGAATTTTTCCAAGAAGGATGGTGGCTTAATAACCTTTCGTGGTAACAAGAAGGGTAAAATAATTGGTGAGGGTACTGTAGCTAATGACACTTGTACTTTTATTGAAAATTTATTTGAAACTGATGGTTTAAAGCATGACTTGCTGAGCATTAGTCAATTGTGTGATAAAGGTTTTAGAGTTATATTTGATAAAAATAATTGCATAATTTAAAATGTTACTGATAAAAAAGTTTTGTTAGTTGGAAGAAGAGATGGCATTGTGTAAACTAATGATTTAAATTATTGTCCTACAAGATAAATGTCTTTCGGCTTTACACAATAACTCTTGGCTTTGGCATAGAAGATTAGGACACCCTAGTATGTACTTGATTTCAAATATCTCAAAAAATTCATTAATGAGAAGCCTTCCTACATTTAAATTTGAAAAAGATAAAATTGTTCAAAAAACAAGTTTTCTTCCAAATCTAAAAATGTGATTTGTACTAGACCTCTTCAACTATTACGTATGGACTTATTGGGCTCTCCTAAAATAGCTACATAAGGAGGGAATTGCTATGCCTGTGATGGTTGATATTTTTGGAGATTTATTTGGGTTTTAACCATAAAACATAAGAATGATGTTTTGAATTTTTTTTTTAATTACTAAAATTAGGAGGGACCATTGGGGAGAATTGGATACTTTAGCATTTGAAATATTTTGCAAAGATAATGCTTTTTATCATGACTTCTCTTGTCCAAGGACTCGTGTTGAAAGGAACACGGGTACTTTGAAAGAATTTGCTAGATCAATGTAATACTCTTTCTAATGAGTATATTTAGAGTGATCATTTAGAAAGAAATTCTGGAGATTTACGTCAATGACAAAGGCAAAGAAACTATTTCAAGTAAAGAAGAGGTGAGCTCAAATGAAAAGAAGGAAGAAATTTCTTAAGATATGCCTTATCTCATCCCAAGGACTTGATTATTGGTGATCTCGAACAAGTGAAAACTCGTTCTTCTATTAATTTATTTGATAATCTTGCTTTTGTTTCTCAAATTTAACCAAAAAGACTTAAGAATGCTGAAAATGATGGTTTTGGATTTTAGTTATGCAAGATGAACTTAATCAATTTGAAAGGAACAAAGTTTGGGAATTAGTCCTTCGGTCCTCTAATATTTCCATTATTAGAAGTTTTTAGAAATAAAATTGATGAAAATGAGAATATCATTACAAAAAAATTTAGGCTTGTAGCTCAAGGTTATTGTCAGGAGGAGGTATAGACTATGAAGAAACTTTTGCACTGGTTGCTAGATTAGAAACTATTAGAATGTTACTTGTTGTTGCTTCTTACAAAAATTTTATATTGTATCAAATAGATGTTAGAAGTTCATTCTTAAATGGGTATATCATGGAGGAAGTTTACGTAGAACAATCTCCCGGATTTGAAAATTTTGATTTTCAACATCATGTCTAAGTTGAAAAAGGTTCTTTATGGCTTAAACAAGCTTTAAGAGCTTGTGTTAGACTTAGTAATTTTCTTATTCGGAATGATTTTAAAATGGGTAAACTCGACACTGCTCTTTTATTAATATTAAAGAAAATGATATGCTATTAGTGTAAATATATCTTGATGATATCATATTTGGTTCTACTAATCCTTCTTAATAATTTTCTAAATGGATGCATAATGGGTTTGAGATGTGTATGATGGGAGAGCTTAGTTTCTTTCTCGGACTTCAAATCAAACAACTCAAAGATGGTATCTTAAGAGAAATACACTAAGGATTTACTCAAAAGCTTCAAGTTCAATGGAGGTAAGATTGCAAAAACTCCAATGAGCACATCCACTGAGCTTGACAAGGATGAAAAAGGTAAATGTGTGGATATTAAATCTTATCGAGAGGTATGATTGGATGTTTAGTTTATTTGACCACTAGTAAACCAGATATTATGTTTAGGGTATGTCTTTGTGCTAGGTTTCAATCCTGTCCCAAGGAATCTCATTTACATGCACTTAAAAGAATATTTAAATATTTGCTTTTGACTATTAATTTAGAATGATAGTATCCTAGAAATGTTGAGTTTAAATTTGTAGGATATTCTGATGCGGATTTTATGATGATATATTAGAATGCATTGATATGATTATTTGGACATTTGTATTATTTTAGGTTTTCTTAATTTCATATTATTTGGACATGGCCAAAGCGACTTTTTTGTTTTAGGAACAAATCTCGAAGAGGCACTCGGGACAACAAGGGTAGATGATTAATGAGGAATCAATTAGAACTTTCGGACCTACACGGTAGCTTAGAGCACAATAAAGGGTAGGCCCGAACTTTCTATAGACCAAAGGAAAGTCGTGGAAACCTAGTAGAAGAAGGAAGCAACGAGGGCCTAAAAGTAGGTTGGTTACCAAGTATATTTTTATACTTACACCTTTCTCCTTTTCTAGTTGGTCAAGGTGGAGAGATGCTCTGGAGCTCTACAATCATAGAGGGGTGTCGACCCGGAGTGTATGTTTTAGTTGTATTCGACCTGGGACATCAATTAGTTGTATAATTTTTTTCGTTTGTAAATATCTTGAAATTTCTGACACAGGTGTTGTACGTCGTTTTAAATTTATCTTTTCATCGCAGTTCGATTTCTCGAGATCCAACATCGGTTTGAGAGGGGAAGGAAGCATTCCTTATAACTAGGGTGTGAATACCTCTATGAGATCGTGAGGTAACGGGCCATCTCTTGATGATATTCTGCCACACTTTTTGTTCCTTGCCTCAAACCTTGCAATTTAGTTTTCAAATTTCTTTCATAATGTTTTGGAACATACCTTTTTCTCATGGCTTCTTTAAGTTCTTCCCAAGTCTCTATTGGATCCTCCTCTTTTCTTCTTCTCTCGGATTTGAGATGTTGGTACCAATCACCGACATGATTGGTAAATTCGGCAATAGCAAGTCTCGTCTTCTTATTTTCACTATAGGTGTTGCAATCAAACAAATGCTCTATCTTTCTTTCCCATTGCAAGTATTCATCAGAATCTGCCGTTCCACAAAATTGTGGGATTTTAAGTTTAACTCCTCCATCTCTATCTTCATGTACTCTTTCCATCATTCTAGGTTGCATAATAGTTGCATGGTTATTTCTTCCTCTCCATCTTCCTTCAACTTGTCTTTCTTGTACTACTATACTTTCATCTTCTCGTAATGTTCGTTCTTGTCTTTGTTGTTGCGCCCTTCTTTCTTGCCTATCTTTCCATCATCATTTCCATCATATCTTGAATAGCTTGAAGAATGGTTGTATTAAGATCTGGTACGGGTTCTCCTTCTCCATTATGTGACATTTTGTTATCAAGGGGCCTCTTCACACTTCTCACAAAAATTTCACTTAGGGACACTCGTGTTTAACACTCAAAGGTAGGATTTTGGTACTAGGTCAAGAATGTAGACGTTGGTTTTTTTTTTTTTTCGATAATCTGAGAGAGAAAAAAAAATTGATAGAAAAAATATATAACAATAAAGATATTCACCTCTAGTGCGGCCAAAGAACATCGACCAAATGATCTGATACCAAATGATAAGCGCCAACAATGCTGGATTTTGCAAAACTAGAGGTCCTTCTAGAATCCCTGCCAAAACGTTTACAGAGAAAGCTAACTTAACGGATTGATTCCAACCAAGAGCTGGTTAGAAGATGAATGACTCTTAGATCGAACTTGGAATCTATGATGGTCACTTTTAGATACCAAGATAATTCACTCAAGAATTAGCTTGATCAAAACTAATTCAATGAATCGGTTTAAACATCAAACTTAAAGCAAGATTTGAAAAAGAATAACACCAAAAGGGTATCAAGAAAAACACAAAGGTTTTGTCTGTATTCAAGCAAAAAAAAACATCCAAACATGAATATTACATGCCTCTAAATATGCCCAAAACATAACCCTAACAAAATAAATCTCAGCCACCAACAACTAATAAATGCTAATAAATGCTATTAAATACAAATCGAAGAAAATAAGGTAATTCATAAATTGTCTTAATTGGTAGTTCAAATACCAAAGCTAAGTCTTCATATTACTTTCCAATATCAGTCACTCCAATATTTTCTTCATTTGATTCTTGAATCTTCTTTGTATTGCTTCTTGCAATTGCTCGTTCGGGTACACGGAAGTTATAAGTTGTTGGATTCATATCAGAAATCAATTAGTTGTATAATTTTTTTCGTTTGTAAATATCTTGAAATTTCTGACACAGGTGTTGTACGTCGTTTTAAATTTATCTTTTCATCGCAGTTCGATTTCTCGAGATCCAACATTGGTTTGAGAGGGGAAGGAAGCATTCCTTATAACTAGGGTGTGAATACCTCTATGAGATCGTGAAGTAACGGGACAAAGTGGACAATATCTTATAAAAAAGTATTCCTTATAAACGAGTCGCTTTGCTATTACAAAAAAATGAACTTTTCGTCGCCTAGGAGATTCAAACTCTCGCGAGGAAAACCCATGTACTTAGTAGGCACACGCCTTAACCACTCGTTCAAAGCAACTTTTTTATTTTAGGATTGAATCTCGAAGAGATACTAGGGACAACAAAGGTAGATGATTAATGAGGAATCAGTTAGAACTTCGAGACCTACACGGTAGCTTAGAGCGCAGTAAAGGGTAAACCCAAACTTCCTGTACACCAAAGGAAAGTCGTGGAAACCTGGTAGTAGAAGGAAGCTATGCGGGCTTACAAGTATGTTGGTTATTAAGTATATTTTTATATTTACACCTTTCTCCTTTTCTAGTTCAGTTACTTGTCAAGGCGGGGAGATACTCGGGAGTTATACTATCACAAAGGGGTGTCGACTCGGAGTGTATGTTAGTTGTATTCGACCTCGGACATCAATTAGTTGTATAATTTTTTCGGTTGATTTTGAATTCTTTTGTATTCCAAGCCCTTTTTCCAGTATGTAAATAACTTTGAAATTTCAGACCGAGGTGTTGTATGTCTTTTAGAGTGTAAAAGATTTTATCTTTTCATCGCTTCCATCCCAGATTCAACATATTTGAGAGGGAACAAAACATTCCACACATAAGGGTGTGAATACCTCTATGAGGTCGTGAAGTAAGGAGCCAAAGTGGACAACATGTTTTTGCGATGGCCTTTGGCTAGTACAAAAAAATAAACTTTTCGTCGCCTGAGCAATTCGAGCTCTCACAGGGAAACCCCATGTACTTAGCGAGCACACGTCTTAACCACTCGACCAAACACTAGGGAAAACAATGATAGATGATTAATGAGGAATTAATTAGAACTTCAGGACATACAAAGGGCCTACAAGTAGGTTGGTTACTTAGTATATTTGTATACTTACACCTTTCTCCTTCTCTAGTGTAGAGGTCAAGGTGGGGATATGGAAACTTAGTAGAAGAAGGAAGCGATGATTTTTTCTAGTGTACTGGTCAAGGTGGGGAGCTGCTCGGGAGCTCTACTACCACAAAGGGGTTTCGACTCGGAGTGTTGATTAAAGTGTAAAATATTTATCTTTTTCATCACTTGAGAAGTTCGAACTCTCGCAGGGAAACCCCATGTACTTAGCAGGCACACGCCTTAACCACTCACCCAAAGAACCTTTTTTGTTTTAGGAACGAATATCGAAGAGGCACTAGGGACAACAAAGGTAGATGATTAATGAGGAATCAATTAGAACTTCGGGACATACACGGTAGCTTAGAGCGCAGTAAAGGGTAAGCCCAACGACCTATAGACCAAAGGAAAGTCGTGGAAACCTAGTATTAGAAGGAAGCGATGAGGGCCTACAAGTAGGTTGGTTCCTAAGTAAATTTTTATACTTACACGTTTCTCCTTTTCTAGTGTATTGGTCAAGGTGGGGAGATGCTCTGGAGCTCTACTATCATAGAGGGGTGTCGACCCGGAGTGTTTTAGTTGTATTCGACCTGGGCCATGAATTAGTTGTATAATTTTTTGGGTTCGATTTTGAATTCTTTTCGTCAAATCTTGGAGGAAAACATGGTGTGATTAGCAAGCACACACCTTGACAACTTATTCAAAATGACTTTATGGTTTTATGAATAGTAGTCTTGAAGAGACACTAGTAGAGGAGTGTCGACCCGGAATGTTTGTTACTTGTATTTCACGTGGGACATCAATTAGTTGTATTCTCTTTGAACAGGTGCTGTCTGTCTTTTCAAAATTTATCTTTTCGCTGCAGTTCCATTTCTCGAAATCTCAAAAATTGGGTCGTGACAAATCTAATTCATGGATTATTTCTAGTATCTACATTATCCATTAACTCTGTTAGTTCAAATTCATGGATTCTCGACAGTGGAGCTTCGAATCATATAGTATCCAAAGCTTTTGTTATGACTGAACCAAAGACTGCAAACATTTGCAATAAAATTGCCTAACGAAGGAACAACACATGTGTCACTTACGGTCAATGTTTTCTTTAATCCTGGCCTTAAATTAAACAATATTTTATGTGTGTCTCCATTCAATTTAAACATGTTGTCCATTAGCAAACTTACCAATGACTTGAAATGTTGTGTCACCTTCTATCCTGATTCTTGTGTTATGCAGGACTTGGCTAAGGTGAAGATGATTGGCTCGGGTAAACAATTTGGAGGTCTCTATCATATTTCTTAGTCTCCAATCAAATCTTTAACTAATCAAGTATCTCAATCATCTAATTTGTGACATTTACGCCTAAGTCATTCTATTTATTTTTTCCTGTTTTAAATTTCTAACGGATCAATTTCATCTTAATAATGCTACTTTTTCTCATAACTGTAGTATTTGAACGTTAGCAAAATAAACTAGGTTGTTTTTTTTCAAGAAGTTCAATAACAACACATTCTACCTTTGACATGTTACATTGTGATGTGTGGGGATCTCATAAAATTCCTATCCATTTTGGTTTGCGTTTTCTTCTCACTATTGTTGATGATTTTACTCAATGTACTTGGGTTTTTCTTATGCAACATGAATCAGAAGTACATCATTTGTTTATGAACTTTGTTAAATTCGTTCAAACTCAATTTCATACTACTATCAAGATAGTACGGTCAGACAATGGGACTGAGTTTCTGTCTTTACAACCATTTTTTACTTTGTGTGGCATTGAATTTCAGCGCACTTGTGTCTATACTCCCCAACAAAGATGAGCCATAGAGCGTAAGCATCGTCATATCCTAAATGTAGCTATCATCATATCCTAAATGTAGCTAGGTCTCTCCTCTTTCAGTCACAAGTTCCACTTAATTTTTTGGGAGAGTGCATTTTAATTGTTGTTAATCTTATAAATAGAACACCATCACAATTTTTATCTAACAAGACACTCCTTGAAGCACTCTACAAACAACCACCTACATTTCATCTTCTTAAAGTTTTTTAATGTAAATGTTATGCAATTGTAGTACATCCTAAGCAAAAATTTGAATCTCGGGCAATTTCTTGTGTTTTCGTAGGATATACTGATGGTTACAAAGGCTCCAAGTTGTATGACATACAAGCTCACAAATTATTTATCCACTGTGATGTTAAATTATGTGAAGATGTTTTTCCTTTTTCATCAGCTTCACAAACTTTGACATTAGTTCCTTCGACTCTCGTTTTACCACTTCATGATTCATCCTACTCAAACATCTATTCTAATCCTATCCCACTTTCTATTTCGTCATCTCCTCCACTTTCTATTCCTTCTCCAGATTCACCAACTAATTATAATCCTATCCCTCCTGATACACCAGTTTCACTCCGATGTTCTACTCGTACCAAACAACCTTCAGCTTGGCATAATAATTATGAGATGTCTTATGCAGCCAATTATTTAACCTCTAGCTCAAGTCCCAACATGAGCACCAGGCATCCCCTTCATCATTACCTTTCTTTCTCTAGTGTTTTTCCTACTCAATCTGCTTTTCTATCTCTTATTACAGCCCGACATAAGTTAAAACTTATGATGAGGTAGTTGGCAACCCATTATGGCAGCAGGTTATGAATGCTGAAATTGCAACTTTGGAACGTAATCATACTTGGTCTCTCGTTCCTCTACCACCTGGCCATAAAGCTATTGGCTATCGTTGGGTGTACAAGATTAAATAGAACTCTGATGGTTCTGTTGAACGTTATAAAGTTTATCCGGCAGTAAAGGGGTATACTC
>NW_019268589.1:819709-826222 GCF_002738365.1 Cucurbita moschata | reverse complement strand
ATTTGAGATGTTGGTACCAATCACCGACATGATTGGTAAATTCGGCAATAGCAAGTCTCGTCTTCTTATTTTCACTATAGGTGTTGCAATCAAACAAATGCTCTATCTTTCTTTCCCATTGCAAGTATTCATGAGAATCTGCCGTTCCACAAAATGGTGAGATTTTGAGTTTAACTTCTCCATCTCTATCTTCATGTACTCTTTCCATTCTTCTAGGTTGCATAATAGTTGCATGGTTATTTCTTCCTCTCCATCTTCCTTCAACTTGTCTTTCTTGTACTACTATACTTTCATCTTTTCGTAATGTTCGTTCTTGTCTTTGATGTTGCGCCCTTCTTTCTTGCCTATCTTTCCATCATCATTTCCATCATATCTTGAATAGCTTGAAGAATGATTGTATTAAGATCTGGTACGGGTTCTCCTTCTCCATTATGTGACATTTTGTTATCAAGGGGCCTCTCCACACTTCTCACAAAAATTTCACTCAGGGACACTCGTGTTTAACACTCAAAGGTAGGATTTTGGTACTAGGTCAAGAATGGAGACGTTGGTTTTTTTTTTTTCGATAATCTGAGAGAGAGAAAAAATTGATAGAAAAAAAATATAACAATAAAGATATTTCACCTCTAGTACGGCCAAAGAACATCGACCAAATGGTCTGATACCAAATGATAAGCGCCAACAATGCTGGATTTGCAAAACTAGAGGTCCTTCTAGAATTCCTGCCAAAACGTTCACAGAGAAAGCTAACTTAACGGATTGATTCCAACCAAGAGCTGGTTAGAAGATGAATGAATCTTAGATCGAACTTGGAATCTATGATGGTCACTTTTAGATACCAAGATAATTCACTCCAGAATTAGCTTGATCAAAACTAATTCGATGAATCGGTTTAAACATCAAACCTAAAGCAAGGTTTGAAAAAGAATAACACCAAAAAGGGTATCAAGAAAAACACAAAGGTTTTGTCTGTATTCAACCAAAAAAACATCCAAACATGAATATTACTTGCCTCTAAATAGGCCCAAAACATAACCCTAACAAAATAAATTTCAGCCACCAACAACTAATAAATGCTAATAAATGCTATTAAATACAAATCGAAGAAAATAAGGTAATTCATAAATTGTCTTAATTGGTAGTTCAACTACCAAAGCCAAGTCTTCGAATTACTTTCCGATATCAGTCACTCCAATATTTTCTTGATTTGATTCTTGAATCTTCTTTGTATTGCTTCTTGCAATTGATCGTTCGGGTACACTGAAGTGATCCGTTGTTGGATTCATATCAGAAATCAATTAGTTGTATAATTTTTTTCGTTTGTAAATATCTTGAAATTTCTAACACAGGTGTTGTACGTCATTTTAAATTTATCTTTTCATCGCAGTTCGATTTCTCGAGATCCAACATTGGTTTGAGAGGGGAAGGAAGCATTCCTTATAACTAGGGTGTGAATACCTCTATGAGATCGTGAGGTAACGGGACAAAGTGGATAATATCTTATAAAAAAGTATTCCTTATAAACAAGTCGCTTTGCTAGTACAAAAAAAATGAACTTTTCGTCGTCTAGGAGATTCAAACTCTCGCGAGGAAACCCCATGTACTTAGTAGGCACACGCCTTTTATAACACAGGTGTTGTACGTCGTTTTAAATTTATCTTTTCATCGCAGTTCGATTTCCCGAGATCCAACATTGGTTTGAGAGGGGAAGGAAGCATTCCTTATAACTAGGGTGTGAATACCTCTATGAGATCGTGAGGTAACGGGACAAAGTGGACAATATCTTATAAAAAAGTATTCCTTATAAACGAGTCGCTTTGCTAGTACAAAAAAATGAACTTTTCGTCGTCTAGGAGATTCAAACTCTCGCGAGGAAACCCCATGTACTTAGTAGGCACACGCCTTAACCACTCGTTTAAAGCAACTTTTTTATTTTAGGATTGAATCTCGAAGAGATACTAGGGACAACAAAGGTAGATGATTAATGAGGAATCAGTTAGAACTTCGAGACCTACACGGTAGTAATGAGGAATCTGTTAGAACTTCGAGACCTACACGGTAGCTTAGAGCACAGTAAAGGGTATACCCAAACTTCCTGTAGACGAAAGGAAAGTCGTGGAAATCTGGTAGTAGAAGGAAGCTATGCGGGCTTACAAGTAGGTTGGTTACTAAGTATATTTCTATACTATCCAAGTAGGTTGGTTACTAAGTATATTTCTATATTATACAAGTAGGTTGGTTACTAAGTATATTTCTATACTATCCAAGTAGGTTGGTTACTAAGTATATTTCTATACTATACAAGTAGGTTGGTTACTAAGTATATTTCTATACTATACAAGTAGGTTGGTTACTAAGTATATTTCTATACTTACACCTTTCTCCTTTTGGTAGTAGAAGGAAGCGGGCCTACAAGTAGGTTGGTTACTAAGTATATTTCTATACTATACAAGTAGGAGATTCAAACTCTCGCGAGGAAACCCCATGTACTTAGTAGGCACACGCCTTAACCACTCGTTTAAAGCAACTTTTTTATTTTAGGATTGAATCTCGAAGAGATACTAGGGACAACAAAGGTAGATGATTAATGAGGAATCAGTTAGAACTTCGAGACCTACACGGTAGCTTAGAGCACAGTAAAGGGTAATACTAGGGACAACAAAGGTAGATGATTAATGAGGAATCAGTTAGAACTTCGAGACCTACACGGTAGCTTAGAGCACAGTAAAGGGTATACCCAAACTTCCTGTAGACGAAAGGAAAGTCGTGGAAACCTAGTACTAGAAGGAAGCGATGAGGGCCTACAAGTAGGTTGGTTCCTAAGTAAATTTTTATACTTACACGTTTCTCCTTTTCTAGTGTACTAGTCAAGGTGGGGAGATGGAAACTTAGTAGAAGAAGGAAGCGATGATTTTTTCTAGTGTACTGATCAAGGTGGGGAGCTGCTCGGGAGCTCTACTACCACAAAGGGGTTTCGACTCGAAGTGTTGATTAAAGTGTAAAATATTCATCTTTTCATCGCCTGAGAAGTTCGAACTCTCGCAGGGAAACCTCATGTACTTAGCAGGCACACGCCTTAACCACTCGCCCAAAGCAACTTTTTTGTTTTAGGAACGAATATCGAAGAGGCACTAGGGACAACAAAGGTAGATGATTAATGAGGAATCAGTTAGAACTTCGAGACCTACACGGTAGCTTAGAGCACAGTAAAGGGTATACCCAAACTTCCTGTAGACGAAAGGAAAGTCGTGGAAATCTGGTAGTAGAAGGAAGCTATGCGAGCCTACAAGTAGGTTGGTTACTAAGTATATTTCTATATTTACACCTTTCTCCTTTTCTAGTTCAGTTAGTCGCCTGATAGATTCAAACTCTCGCGGGGAAACCCCATGTACTTAGCAGGCACACACCTTAACCACTCGACCAAAGCGACTTTTTGTTTTAAGAACAAATCTCGAAGAGGCACTAGGGACAACAATGGTAGATAATTAATGAGGAATCAATTAGAACTTCGGGACATACAAAGAGCCTACAAGTAGGTTGGTTACTAAGTATATTTGTATACTTACACCTTTCTCCTTTTCTAGTGTACTAGTCAAGGTGGGGAGATGGAAACTTAGTAGAAGAAGGAAGCGATGATTTTTTCTAGTGTACTGATCAAGGTGGGGAGCTGCTCGGGAGCTCTACTACCACAAAGGGGTTTCGACTCGGAGTGTTGATTAAAGTGTAAAATATTTATCTTTTCATCGCCTGAGAAGTTCGAACTCTCGAAGGAAAATCCCATGTACTTAGCAGGCACACGCCTTAACCACTCGCCCAAAGCAACTTTTTTGTTTTAGGAACGAATATCGAAGAGGCACTAGGGACAACAAAGGTAGATGATTAATGAGGAATCAATTAGAACTTCGGGACATACACGGTAGCTTAGAGCGCAGTAAAGGGTAAGCCCAACGTCCTATAGACCAAAGGAAAGTCGTGGAAACCTAGTACTAGAAGGAAGCGATGAGGGCCTACAAGTAGGTTGGTTCCTAAGTAAATTTTTATACTTACACGTTTCTCCTTTTCTAGTGTACTGGTCAAGGTGGGGAGATGCTCTGGAGCTCTACTATCATAGAGGGGTGTCGACCCAGAGTGTTATAGTTGTATTCGACCTGGGCCATGAATTAGTTGTATAATTTTTTGGGTTCGATTTTGAATTCTTTTCGTCAAATCTTGGAGGGAAACATGGTGTGATTAGCAAGCACACACCTTGACCACTTATTCAAAATGACTTTATGGTTTTATGAATAGTAGTCTTGAAGAGACACTAGTAGAGGGGTGTCGACCCGGAATGTTTGTTACTTGTATTTCACGTGGGACATCAATTAGTTGTATTCTCTTTGAACAGGTGCTGTTTGTCTTTTCAAAATTTATCTTTTCGCTGCAGTTCCATTTCTCGAAATCTCAAAAATTGGGTCGTGACAAATCTAATTCATGGATTATTTCTAGTATCTACATTATCCATTAAATCTGTTAGTTCTAATTCATGGATTCTCGACAGTGGAGCTTCGAATCATATAGTATCCAAAGCTTTTGTTATGACTGAACCAAAGGCTGCAAACATTTGCAATAAAATTGCCTAACGAAGGAACAACACATGTGTCAATTACGGTCAATGTTTTCTTTAATTCTGGCCTTAAATTAAACAATATTTTATGTGTGTCTTCATTCAATTTAAACATGTTGTCCATGAGCAAACTTACCAATGACTTGAAATGTTGTGTCACCTTCTATCCTGATTCTTGTGTTATGCAGGACTTGGCTAAGGGGAAGATGATTGGCTCGAGTAAACAATTTGGAGGGCTCTATCATATTTCTTAATCTCCAATCAAATATTTAACTAATCAAGTATCTCAATCATCTAATTTGTGGCATTTACGCCTAGGTCATTCTATTTATTTTTTCCTGTTTTAAATTTCTAACGGATCAATTTCATCTTAATAATGCTACTTTTTCTCATAACTGTAGTATTTGCACATTAGCAAAATAAANTAATGCTACTTTTTCTCATAACTGTAGTATTTGCACATTAGCAAAACAAACTAGGTTGTTTTTTTTTCAAGAAGTTCAATAACAACACATTCTACCTTTGACATGTTACATTGTGATGTTTGGGGATCTCATAAAATTTCTATCCATTTATGTTTGCGTTTTCTTCTCACTATTGTTGATGATTTTACTCAATGTACTTGGGTTTTTCTTATGCAACATGAATCAGAAGTACATCATTTGTTTATGAACTTTGTTAAATTCGTTCAAACTCAATTTCATACTACTATCAAGATAGTACGGTCAGACAATGGGACTGAGTTTCTGTCTTTACAACCATTTTTTACTTTGTGTGGCATTGAATTTCAGCGCACTTGTGTCTATACTCCACAACAAAGATGAGTCGTAGAGCGTAAGCATCGTCATATCCTAAATGTAGCTATCGTCATATCCTAAATGTAGCTAGGTCTCTCCTCTTTCAGTCACACGTTCCACTTAATTTTTTGGGAGAGTGCATTTTAATTGTTGTTAATCTTATAAATAGAACACCATCACCATTTTTATCTAACAAGACACCCCTTGAAGCACTCTACAAACAACCACCTACATTTCATCTTCTTAAAGTTTTTTAATGTAAATGTTATGCAATTGTAGTACATCCAAAGCAAAAATTTGAACCTCGGGCAATTCCTTTGTTTTTTCGTAGGATATACTTGTGGTTACAAAGGCTACAAGTTGTATGACATGCAAGCTCACAAATTATTTATCCACCGTAATGTTAAATTATGTGAAGATGTTTTTCCTTTTTCATCAGCTTCACAAACTTTGACATTAGTTCCTTCGACTCTCGTTTTACCACTTCATGATTCATCCTACTCAAACATCTATTCTAATCGTATCCCACTTTCTATTTCGTCATCTCCTCCACCTTCTATTCCTTCTCCAGATTCACCCACTAATTATAATCCTATCCCTCCTGATACACCAGTTTCACTTCGACGTTCTACTCGTACCAAACAACCTCCAGCTTGGCATAATAATCATGAGATGTCTTATGCAGCCAATTATTTAACCTCTAGCTCAAGTCCCAACACGAGCACCAGGCATCCCCTTCATCATTACCTTTCTTTCTCTAGTTTTTTTCCTACTCATTTTGCTTTTATATCTTTTATTACAGCCCGACATAAGTTAAAACTTATGATGAGATAGTTGGCGACCCATTATTGCAGCAGGCTATGAATGCTGAAATTGCAACTTTGGAACGTAATCATACTTGGTCTCTCGTTCCTCTACCACCTGGCCATAAAGCTATTGGCTACCATTGGGTGTACAAGATTAAATACAACTCTGATGGTTCTGTTGAACGTTATAAAGTTTATCCGGCAGTAAAGGGGTATACTCAGGTTGAAGATATTGATTACAAAGAGACATTTTCTAATAGAACAAAGTTTACTACACTTCGTTGCTTACTCACTATTGCTACTTCTC
>NW_019268589.1:800397-819335 GCF_002738365.1 Cucurbita moschata | reverse complement strand
GAACTCATTTATTTATGTCATTAGGGTTGCTTTATTTTTGTCTCATTTCCCAACATTATTGCTGATTCAACTATTAATTTAGGACTTGGATAAAACTAATTACTATTTTTGTGTTGTTTTTCTTAAATTTTAAAAATATGATATCAAATTTTGGGTTTATAATTTAGGCACAGATTAAGTTTATATTTTTCTTAATAGAGTAGATGAAATGAGTTTAATTTAGGGCAAAGTGGTTCTACTTCAATTTCTAATAACATGAGTTGATCAAAACCAATGGATAGTTTATATCTAAAAATAAAACATATATATTAACAAATTTATTTAAAATGACTATTTTTTTAGAAAATAATAAATTGAGAATTATGTTGTTATGTTGCATACAAGTGATGCTATAATATCATATACACTATTCTAGGATTATGTTATGTCATAGAACAATGCTATGTTTTCTATATTATTTGATGCATGAACCTTCATGTATCATGTCATGTAAACTATGTTAATACGTACCCTTTATAACTATGAGACATTAGAAAATCATGTATTATTAATGGGAGGTGCATTTATGAAAGGATAGGTCCAACTATATTACACAATGCATTTATGAAAGGATAGGTCCAACTATATTACACATGATTCATTTTTCGACCCTAACAGTGAGGTTACTTATTGAGTATTTATTAAAGTACTCAAACCATGTGCTACTCTTATTTTCATGTAAAGGTAAGACACCCATTTATAGATGACAACGTCTCTTTGAAGGCCAAGGAACCG
The DNA here is from genome assembly GCF_002738365.1 of Cucurbita moschata. Taxonomy (NCBI): domain Eukaryota; kingdom Viridiplantae; phylum Streptophyta; class Magnoliopsida; order Cucurbitales; family Cucurbitaceae; genus Cucurbita; species Cucurbita moschata. Next base: position 818,561 of record NW_019268589.1, on the reverse strand, counting down.
AAGTTAAGGTAGTTGCATTCATGTTATTTTTAATGATCCTTAGGTTAGACAAGGGCACTATTTAAACTCATGTTATCTATTTTCCATCCATAACAATATTGTTTTAATAAATTTATTATGAACATTTAAGCCTATAGCACCGTTTATGAAACGTTATAAATGAATTCTTTCATGCATAGTAATCATGTCATGTATGCAGTTGCCGATGAATCAAATTTTAATTTCATTTCGAATATTTTGAATAAAATTGAAACTCAAGGTTAAAATAAATACATCAACCAACCTAAAGGGATAAGAAATGAGAAATTAACTCCAAATGTAAATTTGTTAACTTAATAAGGATTGTTGTAAATTTGGCTCTTTCTCAACACTAATACCTTGTTTAATGTTGAGAAAAACTCAAATCTTTGATCTTTTATTTTTTAAATTAAAAAATTATTAGAATTATAGCTTTGATATAACACACCACAAGAAATTAATATGGTATTTGTGTATGCATTTTAAAAGAAAAAGGGAAGTAGGGATTAAAAGTGTTTGTCTTTTGTACAACTTCTACTTAAGAATAATAGTTTAAGGATCATCATTGCTCCAACATAGAATTGAACTCGGGTCTGTATCGTAGCAGAATACTATTCTACCAATAGACCACTGGTGTATCTATCTTAAAGAAGTTCCATAACGTACTCGTATTTTGGTCATGCAGTTCTTCCGAAGCCCTTCACTTTTAGTTTCACTTCTCAAATTAAAAACAAAAAGCACGATAGTTCTACTCGTGAAATTTATAAATATAAACAATGTTGTAATAAACACAAGTTTGAACATTATGCACTAATATCATCATTGCCAATCTTCAAGATGTACCAGTCAAGAATCAAACTCAAGTCTATACCGTGGCAGGGTACTATTCTACCACTAGACCACTGGTGCAGGTACCTTCAGGCATATCCATAACGTACTCGTATTTTCGTCATGTAGTTCTACTGAAGCCCTTAACTTTTAGTTTCACCTCACGATTTAAAAAAAAAAGCTCGATAGTGCTACTCGTGAAATCTATAAATATAAACGATATTGTGACAAACCTAAGTTTGAACATTATGCATTAATATCATTATAGCTAATCTTCAAGATGCACCAGTCGAAAATCGAACTCGAGTCCGTATCGTGGTAGGGTACTCCATACAGTATACATATTTTGGTCATGCAGTTCTTCTGAAACCCTTACCTTTTTGTTTCACATCTCGATATAAAAACAAAAAGCTCGATAGTGCTACTCATGAAATCTATAAAGTTAAAAGAAATATTGTACCAAACCCAATTTTGAACATTATGCACTAATATAATAATCATAGCTAATCTTCAAGATGCAAGAGCCGAGAATTGAATTCGGGTCTACATCGTGGCAGGGTACTATTCTACCACTAGACCACTGGTGCATGTACCTTTAGGCATATCCATAACGTACTCGTATTTTGGTCATGTTGTTCTTCTGAAGCCCTTAACCTTTAGTTTCACCTTACGATTTAAAAAAAGAAAAAGCTCGATAGTGCTACTCGTAAATTCTATAAATATAAACGATATTGTGACAAACCCAAGTTTGAACATCATGCACTAATATCATCATTGCCAATCTTCAAGATGTACCAGTCAAGAATCAAACTCAAGTCTATACCGTGGCAGGGTACTATTCTACCACTAGACCACTGGTGCATGTACCTTTAGGCATATTCATAACTTACTCGTATTTTGGTCATGCAGTTATTCTGAAGCCCTTAACTCTTAGTTTCACCTCATCTGAAGCCCTTTAACTTTTTGTTTCACCATTCGATTTAAAAACAAAAAGCTCGATACTCGTGAAATCTATAAAGTTAAATGATATATTGTAACAAACTCAAGTGTGAAAATTATGCACTAATATAATAATCATAGCTAAAATTCAAGATGCAAGAGCCGAGAATCGAATCTGGGTCTACATCGTGGCAGGGTACTATTGTACTACTAGGCAACTAGTGCATGTACCTTCAGGCATATCCATAATGTACTCGTATTTTGGTCATGCAGTTCTTCTGAAGCCCTTACATTTTAGTTTCACATCACGATTTAAAAAAAGAAAAGGCTCGATAGTGCTACTCGTAAATTCTATAAATATAAACGATTTTGTGACAAACCCAATTTTCAACATTATGCACTAATATCAGCACATCGTGGCAGGGTACTATTCTACCCCTAGACCACTGGTGCATGTACCTTCAGGCAAATACATAACGTACTCGTATTTTGGTCATGCAATTCTTCTGAAGCCCTTAACTTTAAGTTTCACCTCATGATTTAAAAAAAGAAAAAGCTCGATAGTGCTACTTGTAAATTCTATAAATATAAACGATTCTGGGACAAACCCAAGTTTGAACATTATGCACTAATATCAGCACATCGTGGCAGGGTACTCCATAAAGTACACATATTTTGGTCATGCAGTTCTTCTGAAGCCCTTAACTTTAAGTTTCACCTCATGATTTAAAAAAAGAAAAAGCTCGATAGTGCTACTTGTAAATTCTATAAATATAAACGATTCTGGGACAAACCCAAGTTTGAACATTATGCACTAATATCAGCATTGCCAATCTTCAAGATGCACCAGCCGAGAATCAAACTCTGGTTTATACCGTGGCAGAGTACTATTCTACCACTAGACCACTGATGCATGTTCCTTCAGGCATATCCATAACATACTCGTATTTTGGTCATGCAGTTCTTCTGAAGCCCTCAACTTTTAGTTTCACCTCACGATTTCAAAAAAAAAAAAGCTCGATAGAGCTACTTGTGAAATCTATAAATATAAACGATATTGTGACAAATACAAGTTTGAACATTATGCACTAATATAATAATCATAGCTAATCTTCAAGATGCAAGAGCCGAGAATTGAATTCCGGTCTACATCGTGGCAAGGTACTATTCTATCACTAGACCACTGGTGCATGTACCTTCAGGCATATCCATAACGTACTCATATTTTGGTCATGCAGTTCTTCTGAAGCCCTTAACTTTTTGTTTCACCTCTCGATTAAAAAACAAAAAGCTCGATAGTGCTACTCGTTAAATGATATACTATAACAAACCCAAGTTTGAACATTATGCAGTAATATAATAATCATAGCTAATCTTCAAGATGCAAGAGCCCAAAGTACTATTCTACCACTAGACCACTGGTGCATGTACCTTCAGGCATATCCATAACGTACTCATATTTCGGTCATGCAGTTCTTCTGAAGCAAACTTTTAATTTCACCTCACGATTTAAAAAAAGAAAAAGCTCGATAGTGCTACTCGTAAATTCTATAAATATAAACAATATTGTGACAAACCCTATGCACTAATATCATCATTACCAATTTTCAAGATGCACCAACCGAGAATCGAACTCAAGTCTGTACTGTGGCAGGGTTTTATTCTACCACTAGACCACTAGTGCAGGCATATCCATAACTTACTCGTATTTTGGTCATGCAGTTCTTCTGAAGCCCTTTAACTTTTAGGTTCACCTAGCGATTTAAAAAAAGAAAAAGCTCGATAGTGCTACTCGTAAATTCTATAAATATAAACGATATTGTGACAAACACAAGTTTGAACATTATGCACTAATATAATAATCATAGCTAATCTTCAAGATGCAAGAGCCGAGAATTGAATTCCGGTCTACATCGTGGCAAGGTACTATTCTATCACTAGACCACTGGTGCATGTACCTTCAGGCATATCCATAACGTACTCGTATTTTGGTCATGCAGTTCTTCTGAAGCCCTTAAATTTTAGTTTCATAGCTAATCTTCAAGATGCAAGAGCCGAGAATTGAATTCCGGTCTACATCATGGCAGGTTACTATTCTACCACTAGACCACTGGTGCATGTACCTTCAGGCATATCCATAACGTACTCGTATTTTGGTCATGCAGTTCTTCTGAAGCCCTTAACTTTTAGTTTCACCTCACGATTTAAAAAAAGAAAAAACTCGATAGTGCTACTCGTAAATTTTATAAATATAAATGATATTGTGAAAAACCAAAGTTTGAACATCATGCACTAATGCTAATCTTCAAAGATGCACCAGCCGAGAATTGAACTCAAGTCTGTATCGTGGCAGGGTACTATTCTACCACAAGACCACTGATGCATGTACCTTTAGGCATATCCATAACTTACTCATATTTTGGTCATGCAGTTCTTCTGAAGCCCTTAACTTTTATGTTCACCTCACGATTTAAAAAATGAAAAAGTTCGATACTGCTACTCGTAAATTCTATAAATATAAACGATATTGTGACAAACCCAAGTTTGAACATCATGCATTAATATCATCATTGCAAATCTTCAAGATGCACAATCAAACTCTGGTTTGTACCGTGGCATGGTACTATTCTACCACTAGACCACTGATGCATGTACCTTCACGCATATCCATAACTTACTCGTAATTTTGTCATGTAGTTCTTCTGAAGCCCTTAACTTTTATGTTCACCTCACGATTTAAAAAAAGAAAAAGTTCGATAGTGCTACTCGTTTATTGTGACAACCCCCAAACCCAAGTTTGAACATCAAGCATTAATATCATCATTGCAAATCTTTAAGGATGCATCAGTTGAGAATTGAACTCGAGTCTGTACTGTGGTAGGGTACTATTCTACCACTAGACCACTGGTGCATGTTACTTCCAACATATTCATAACTTACTCGTATTTTGGTCATGCAGTTCTTCTGAAGCCCTTAACTTTTATGTTCACCTCACGATTTAAAAAACGAAAAAGTTCGATAGTGCTATTCGTAAATTCTATAAATATGAAGCAGTTCTTCTGAAGCACTTAACTTTTATGTTCACCTCACGATTTAAAAAAAGAAAAAGTTCGATAGTGCTATTCATAAATTCTATAAATATGAACGATATTGTGACAAACCTAAGTTTGAGTTTGAACATTATGCACAATATCATCATTGTTAATCTTCAAGATGCACCACCGGCTGAGAATCGAAATCAGATCTATACCGTGGCAGGGTACTATTCTACCACGAGACCACTAGAGCATGTACCTTCAGGCATATCCATAACTTACTCATATTTTGGTCATGCAATTCTTCTGAAGCCCTTAGCTCCTATTTTCACCTCACGATTTAAAAAAAAAAAAGCTCGATAGTGCTACTCGTGAAATTTATAAATATAAACGATATTGTGACAAACCCAAGTTTGAACATTATGCACTAACTCCATAAAGTACACATATTTTTGTCATGCAGTTCTTCTGAAGCCCTTAACTATTATGTTCACCTCACGATTTAAAAAACGAAAAAGTTCGATAGTGCTATTCGTAAATTCTATAAATATAAACGATATTGTGACAAACCCAAGTTTGAACATTATGCACTAATATCATCATAGCTAATCTTCAAGATGCACCAGCCGAGAATCAAACTTAGGTCTGTACCTTGGTAGGGTACTATTCTACCACTAGACAACTGGTGCATCTACCTTTAGGCATATCCATAACTCACTTGTAGAAAAAGAATCATAGATTGACATTTATCAGGTGCAAGGGAGGCGTAGTGTAACAAGCTTGACAGAGGACACGTGCCACTCAATAAGAGGAGACAAACATTGAACCGTTGTGCTTTGAAACCAAGCTTGGGCATAAGCAACACCGAGGTAACGATGTCAATATGAGGGACAAAGATAGGCTATATAAAGGCCTAGTAGCACCCCCAACCTTAACCTTGAAAGTCAATCTTGAAAGTCGGGTTTCCTAAAGAAGTTTGTGCATGCAACTTTAGAGTGAAGTCTGTTCATACGAAATATGAAACCTTACCAAATTTTGTGTTAATCGGACTCCGAACTGACGCTCCACGAGAATGCATAATACTTAAGGTAGGTAACTTCACAAGAGTGGTGGAGAGCACCATTCGCTGAAGAAGAGAGTACCAACTGGACCATTCGCTGAAGAAGAGAGTACCAACTGGAGCTATGTGGTTCTAAAAAAAAAATAAATAAATAAAAAAAAAAAAAAATAAAATAATAATAATAATAATAAAATAAAAAAAATCCTGAAGCTTAGCTGCTACTGGAAAGAAAGTAGAGCAGCTAAGCAAAGCTAATCGATTTTCTTTTCATACTTATAAAGTACAAGCTAGAGCTAATAGCAAAAGTAAAGTGAGTGGAGAGCCACTACTATCTGTTCCTAATTTCCTAGGCCCGGTCACCATCCTCGTATCCCTTATGCTCAGGAGTGGGATCCATGGTGATCCTAAGAAACCTCCCTTCTCTAATGCTACAAAAAGTGTTAAATATTGTTTTCGTGAGCTTGTGTCGAAATGACTTTAATGAAGTAATGACTATAGCCACCTTTCGGTGTGAAAAATTTCATGAGCCCAATGAGAGTTCGAGAATGTTTAGGATGAAACTGCTTGACTTTTCCTTCTTCCACGGTAAAGCGACTTTGCTACTTCTCTTTCTCTAAGGAAATATTTTTTATGAGAAGAGAATTTTACTAAATAGTGTAAAATTATTACTTTTTCATTATTCATTCATTTTCGTGAGGAAAAAAAAAAAAGTTTCACATAAGGTTGAGACCTATTTTGAAGTTAAGCATAACGAAATTTGCACACATGAATGAGTTAAGTTTAATGTCTTTGAGAAACTCTACAATAAATGAAGCTGCACGAAGACCAAATAAGTGTCAAGGAAGCGATTGACATATGAAGATGGTTAGTGGGAGTTGGTTGAAGTGTAGTGCCAATATGGGAATGTGTTACAACCTTCCATATGGGTTTATGCCATGGTTGTCTTAAAAGCCTCACCCCAAGGATGCACCGTTATATGTGACTAAAAGAATATGAGTGTTGAGGCAAAGGTGACCATATCTAGGGTGCACTCCTAGCATAGGTATGGATATGCCAACACTAGCTAATTTGATCATGGTTTTTCTTGTGAGTCCCTGTTAGAGTTCGAGAGAAGGGCGAGGGAGGCCATGGTGGGATAGTCCACAACCATTAGACATTTATTTTTGTGCTTATGTTGCAAGACTCGGAGACCAAGAATAGATCTGTAAGTTGGATAGTTTATAAGTAGTGCGTAGTTTCCGTATTCATTCTGAAGCATGTTATTTCCAACGGGTTCGTTCGCAAGCAATCTGAAGTTTGGATCGTCATCAAGGATACTGAGATTAAGTGAGAGAGAGAGTCACAATCCATGGACCGATTGTGTCTCTGAGAAAGTCATCAAGGATGATGAATAGTTTAAGTGGAGGAGAATTTCACAACAATGCTACGAAAAGAGTAGGTTTTGACCCTCATATAACGATAGACGAAGCAGTGACCCTCAAATGGTGCCCATCCAGTCGTAGGAGTGCCAAGACAGATGAGTGCCATGATGTGACCGAGGAGGATGGTGCATCATCTAACACATCAAAGAGATCTTCATTAAAGCTAAATTGAGGCATATGAAAAACAGAGGCAATGATGTCGACATGAGAAACAAAGATAGGTTTGATAAAGGGTCGGGTAGGGCCCCGAGAGGGTTCAAAAGAAGTTTGGGCATGTGGGTCTAGAATGAAATCCTTCCATATGAAACATGAAAGGTCACCAAATTTGGGTGTAAATCGGACACTAGACATGCGGTCCATGAGACCATATGACTATTCGTCAAAATCATGCTTACTCCTACTCGACAAAAAAGGCCTGAAAATGCACTTTAGGGGGAGGTATGATGTCAGCTCTCTACCACCCCTAACCATATGGCCTATGCAAGCTACCATGTAGCATATACTTGTGTTACAGTGAGAGGAAGCGTTGCAAGACTACTGTCTTAGGTGACTTGCTTTAAAATATGTCTTTCAAGGACAGTGTTGGACAACATGAGTGTACCGACACTGCGCCCTCACCCATGTGTCGAAGATTTGTATATGCACAGGCTATTTGGTATGAAGTCAATAAATTATATGACATGGATATGGGAGGGTGCAATACCTCAATATGAGCGAAACACGGTTTCATCCTCGATTGACATGTCTGAGTAAGCTACGATGTCGATGGCATCATGGGACTTAGGATGGCATCATGACATGAAGGTCATGCCCGAAACCAAGATGCAAAATCAAGATGCAACAACACATATGAATGACCTTTACTCTGAGTAGAGGATGGGTTGTGTTGCATGGCTTGGCCTAGTATAGAAGCAAGTTAGTTAAGGTCGCAGATGATTGAGCATTAACACTCGGACGGCGTGTGTGTTCAAACAAGCTTAGATTCTACACAAGTTGTGTTCAATATGCATAGGCAAACCTAAATACTTGTCATGAGCGTGTTGAGATCGTGATGTCGTATGATTAAAAATATAGGATTGTGACATGCTACAACTATGAGGAGAACCCGAGACCGCAACCTGATCGTTTGCATTCAGCTCGAATAATACCTGGAAACCATGTACTTGATCCAATAACCCTGACCCGATTTGATCCCTACGTGCCAATGAGAACACACCACCTGCCAAGAGTGTATCGCATGTTTTCTCTAGAGGCGCATATGTACTCGTGCATGCACAACCTTCTGTGCACGTGAGCAATGCATGAGTTTTTTTTTTTTTATTGTCGTGTTTGACCTCCATTCAATTATTTACCACTCTAATTTTGATACTAACCATATTATAAATTGAATTAAGACCTAGTAAAAAAGTCTAAAAAATTTCAGAGCTCTTAAGATACAAAAATAATAATAATAATAAATAGTTTGAGAAGACATGCATAGCCATCACAATTTTCTCAAGTAATACTTGTCTGGATCCCAAGCATGCAAGCATATCTTACCTTAGGTAGTTAGAATATGCATGTTTAAAACCTTGGAATGACGTTTCTAAATGAAAATGCAAGTATGTTATATAAAATTGTCAAAATACCACCAGGATAAGAATTTATGATGCATGTCGATTTTAATATTTTTCGTTATGCTAGAATGGAGAATGGGTTATTTTAATCTGCGCTTCGAGCCATTGATGGATTTTACCTATCCGTTGAGCTTGTATGAGTGCATGATATAGTATGTTTAGCTCCATGAGATTGATTGTGTGTTCTCTTTATAGAGCATGCTTTTCTGCTCAGAGATGAGATTAAGGCGCTAGAGTTAGGTTGGCTGGACGATAACCTAGGTCAGGATGCCTCTAGTAGACTGAGAACCTTATGATTGTGAGCGGAGGTCAACAATAACTAAGAAAACTTGAGGAATCAGGTACCCTTTGAAAGTGAAAGTTAGCATGAAGCTACATAGTCCTCTTAACAACCTAGTGGACCTCAACAATGCACTGAGATGACCAAGGGGATTTTTAGAATATGTGTTCTATGCTTTAGGTAATCAATATGAATATCTCCCTAACAAGCATGCATGAGTGAACCAAATTAAGATTAGGGCATTACAACCAGAAATATTTACAAGTAAATCTCGGTTAGTATTTTTTCTGTAGGTTGTGCACCTCAATATCATGAGCAACAAACAAAGTTCTAGATTTGTGTGCACTCAAAAAATTGGATTAGCTCCAAAAAGCTAACCCCGAAATCCTTCCATATTAAACATGAAAGGTCACCAAATTTGGGTGTAAATCGGACACTAGACATGCGGTCCATGAGACCATATGACTATTCGTCAAAATCATGCTTACTCCTACTCGATAAAAAAGGCCTGAAAATGAAATTTAGGGGGAGGTATGGTGTCAGCTCTCTACCATCCCTAACCATATGGCCTATGCAAGCTACCATGTAGCATATACTTGTGTCACAGCGAGAGGGAGCGTTGCAAGACTAGTGTCTTAGGTGACTTGCTTTAAAATATGTCTTTCAAGGACAGTGCTGGACAACATGAGTGTACCGACACTGCGCCCTCACCCATGTGTCGAAGGTTTGTATATGCACAGGCTATTTGGTATGAAGTCAATAAATTATATGACATGGATATGGGAGGGTGCAATGTCTCAATAGAGCTTGGATGGATTGATATTCCAGTGGCCTAGACAATATGAGCAAAATATGGTTTCATCCTCGATTGACATGTCTAAGTAAGCTACGATGTCGATGGCATCATGGGACTTAAGATGGCATCATGACATGAAGGACATGCCAGGAACCAAGATGCAAAATCAAGATGCAACAACACATATGAATGACCTTTACTCTGAGTAGAGGCAAGGTTGTGTTGCAGGGCTTGGCCTAGTATAGAAGCAAGTTAGTTAAGGTCACAGATGATTGAGCATTAACACACGGGCGGCGTGTGTGTTCGAACAAGCTTAGATTCTGCACAAGTTGTGTTTAATATGCATAGGCAAACCTAAATACTTGTCATGAGCGTGTTGAGATCGTGATGTCGTATGATTAAAAATATAGGATTGTGACATGCTACAACTATGAGGAGATCCCGAGACCGCAACCTGATCGTTTGCATTCAACTCGAATAATACCTGGAAACCATGTACTTGATCCAATAACCCCGACCCGATTTGATCCCTACGTGCCAATGAGAACATACCACCTGCCAAGAGTGTAATGCATGTTTTCTCTAGAGGCGCATATGTACTCGTGCATGCACGACCTTCTGTGCACGTGAGCAATGCATGAGTTTTTTTTGTTTTTTTTTTATTGTCGTGTTTGACCTCCATTCAATTATTTTTCCCTCTAAGTTTGATACTAACCCTATTATAAATTAAATTATGACCTAGTAGAATAATCTCAGAAATTTCTGAGCTCTTTAGATACAATAATAATAATAATAATAATAATAATAATAATAAATAGTTTGAGATGACATGCATAGGCATCACAATTTTCTCAAGTAATACTTGTCTGGATCCCAAGCATACAAGCATATCTTACCTTAGGTAGTTAGAATATGCATGTTTAAAACCTTGGAATGACGTTTCTAAATGAAAATGCAAGTATGTTATATAAAATTGCCAAAATATCACCTGGATAAGAATTTATGATACATGTCGATTTTAATATTTTTCGTTATGCTAGAATGGAGAATGGGTTATTTTAATCTGCGCTTCGAGCCATTGATGGATTTTACCTCTCCGTTGAGCTTGTATTGGTGCATGATATAGTATGTTTAGCTCCATGACATTGATTGTGTGTTCTCTTTATAGAGCATACTTTTCTGCTCAAAGATAAGATTAGGACGCTAGAGTTAGGTTGGCTGGACGATAACCTAGGTCAGGATGCCTCTAGTAGACTGAGTACCTTATGATTGTGAGCGGAGGTCAACAATAACTAAGAAAACTTGAGGAGTCACGTACCCTGAAAGTGAAAGTTAGCATGAAGCTACCTAGTCCTCTTAACAACCTAGTGGACCTCAACAATGCACAGAGATGACCAAGGGGATGTTTAGAATATGTGTTCTATGCGGTAGGTAATCAATATGAATATCTCCGTAACAAGCATGCATGAGTGAACCAAATTAAGATTAGGGCATTACAACAAAAAATATTTACAAGTAAATCTCGGTTAGTATGTTTTCTGTAGGCTGTGCACCTCAATATCATGAGCAACAATCAAAGGTCTAGATCTGTGTGCACTCAAAAAATTGGATCAGCTCCCTTGACCCCTCTTGTTCCCGCCTGCCTCAAAGAGAGATATTTTAAGTTTCATTTCCAAATTTTATATGTTTCTAAAGATGAAGAAATCTATATATTTTCCATTCCCAACTCCAATGGGTTTTATGTCTTCCAAGTTTGGGTGGGTTGAATGTGTTTTTCATTTATTTGATTTATGTAATAATAAATGTCTTTTACATTTGGATTAGTTTTTTTTTATTTTTAATTTTTATTATTATTATTATTATTTTCGCAAATTGAACTCATTTATTTATGTCATTAGGGTTGCTTTATTTTTATCTCATTCCCAGTTATTATTGTTGATTCAACTATTAATTTATGACTTTGGGAAAACAAATCACTATTTTTGTGGTGTTTGTTTTAGATTTGAAAATTATGTTATCAAATTTTGTGCTATAATTTAGGCATAGATTAAGTTTTTATTTTTTTTTAATAGACTAGATGAAATGAGTTTAATTTAGAGTGAGTGGTTCTACTTCAATTTCTAATAACATGAGTGGATGAAAACCAATTGATTGTTTATATCTAAAAATAAAAGGTATACATTAACAAATTTATTTAAAATGACTATTTTTTTTTTAGAGAATAATAAATGGAGAATCTAATTCCTGCCAATTCCTTGCCATGAATTCCTTACGGTGATCCTCAACAAATATATAGATAATTTCGTGGAAATGGACAATGAAATAGATGGTGGGCCTGACTGTGATCCTCAACAAATATATAGATAATTTCGTGGAAATGGACAATGAAATAGATGGTTGGAATGATGATAGAGAATGGACATCTTTACCTGTGACAACTGCACGTATTGTGTTTTATGATTGTATGACATGTACTATGTTATATATATACTATGATATACGTTATGTTGCATACAAGTGATGCTATGATATCATATACACTATTCTAGGATTATGTTATGTCATAGAACAATGTTATGTTTTCGATGTTATTTGATGCATGAATTTTCATGTATCATGTCAGGTAAACTATGTTAGTACGCACACTCTATGACTATGAGACATTAGAAAATCGTGTATTATTAATGGGAGGTGCATCGAGATACTTCCCCGTTATGATTAGTACAAACACATACCTTACAATTTTATGTTCCTGATGATATTTTGTGGATCTTTTCCCTTCATGGTATTTCGTAGTGTGAGTGTGCACAAACTCGACGAGCCAGCCCATAGAGTACTCTTATACGAGCCCCACCTAGTGGCCAATGTGCACATTCATGGGTCTTGTGTAGGATAGTACAACATATCCAACCCTGTTCGGACTGAAAAGAAAAGTCCAAACCCATGTCACAATGCATTTATGAAAGGATAGGTCCAACTATATTACATGTGATTCATTTTCTGACCCTAACAGTGACGTTACTTACTGGATATTTATTAAAGTACTCAAACCACGTGCTACTCTTATTTTCAAGTAAAGGTAAGACACCCATTTACAGATGACAACGTCGCTTTGAATGCCAAGGAACCAAAGTTAAGGTAGTTGCATTCATGTTATTTTTAATGATCCTTATGTTAGACAAGGGCATTATTTAAACTCATGTTATCTATTTTCCACTATGTTGTCCATAACAATATTGTTTTAATGCAGTTCTTCTAAAGCCTTTAACTTTTAGTTTCACCTCTCGATTTAAAAACAAAAAGCTCGATAGTGCTACTCGTGAAATCTATAAATTTAATTGATATTGTGACAAAACCAAGTTTGAACATTATGCACTAATATCATCATTGCTAATCTTCAAGATGCACCAACCGAGAATCAAACTCGGGTTTGTACCATGGAAGGGTACTATTTATTTAAACTCATGTTATCTATTTTCCACTATGTTGTCCATAACAATATTGTTTTAATGCAGTTCTTCTGAAGCCTTTAACTTTTAGTTTCACCTCTCGATTTAAAAACAAAAAGCTCGATAGTGCTACTCGTGAAATCTATAAATTTAATTGATATTGTGACAAAACCAAGTTTGAACATTATGCACTAATATCATCATTGCTAATCTTCAAGATGCACCAACCGAGAATCAAACTCGGGTTTGTACCATGGAAGGGTACTATTTTACCATTAGACCATTGTTGCATGTACCTTTAGACATATTGAAACAAATAGAAGTTTGAACATTACACACTAACATCATTATAGCTAATCTTCATTCAATATGCAAGAGTTGAGAATCGAACTTTGATCTGTATCGTGGTAGGGTACCATTCTATCATTAGACCACTGGTGCATCTACCAGTAGGTAGATCCATAACGTACTCGTATTTTGGTCATGCAGTTCTTCCAAAGCCCTTAACTTTTAGTTTCACCTCTTGATTTAGAAAAAAAAGCTAGATAGTTCTACTCATGAAATCTATAAATTTAAATGATATTGTGACAAACCCAAGTTTGAGCATTATGGACTAATATCATCATAGCTAATCTTTAAGATGCACCAACCAAGAATCAAACTCTGGTCTGTACCGTGGCAGGGTGGTAAAACCCAAGTTTGAGTATTATGGACTAATATCATCATAGCTAATCTTTAAGATGCACCAACCGAGAATAGGCATATCCATAAGCTAATCTTTAAGATGCAGCCCCTGTAGTATCTTTTATGACTAAGCTAGTCACATTTTCCCTCATAGTGATATCCCATCATTGGCTCTTTTCGAGCACGTGAACCTTTCAAGTTCTTGTACAGGATCCTAGGGAACTCTCTAAAAACTCTTGTTTAGTAGCTAGCCTCCTTTGAACTTCGAGGGTGTTGCGTCTAGTGTCTTCTCTAAGACATATATCTTGTCTCTGCTAGTCTTACCTGTTTACAAGTCACCATCTCACTATCCTTCAAGTAATTTCCAAAATCACGTTGTTTGGAGGTTCTACCTCTACCTGAGAATGCTTCACAAGTTTGGCATTACACTCGTGTATGAAACTGGAGTTCTACTCTTTGTAGTCCGGATCACCTACACAAGGGTTGGTTCTTATTAACACCCATCTGGACTTTCTTCCTTCAGATGGCGAAGGCATGACCATAGCTTGACCTCTTTTCTTGCTGTTCTCAACCTTGAGGTTCGCTGGACTACCTTGACAGTTCCACGTCCTTCACCTTGTGAGCATACATGCCCTGACCAAAGGATAGGTTAGAACACAGTTTGATGGTCCTGATAACCACGTACTGCTTTTGAACTTGGTCCTCTTCACCAAGGTCCAAAGCGACTTGTCATCTATGAGGTAATCCTTTAGTAGGAATATTCTACACCCCATGACTCATTAGTGGTATAAAAGCGCACATCTCACTTATAGAAGTCCATAAACCTGAACTTATATCATGAAGACTCTAACCAACCTTGAAGCTACAGGGCCTCCATAGCTTCACCCTCTCTGTTGGTGAATCTTATCTCTCGACTTCCAACTTAACCAAACTCACTCGTGAAAATGGTTTGCTTGAGGGGTGCTTAATTCCTACAGTGGCTGCCCTTACTTGTAAGAACGATATTGTCTGGGTCTACTATGTGGTTTGCACCAAGACAACTCTATACTATCTAGGCCTACTACGTGATCTCCACGGAGGCATGCTTGACATCTAGAATTATGGTCATGGGAGGCTGGGTCATAGATATATCATCTCGTCCAGGGCCTTAAAAGTTTTATGTACATTTCTATGGGTTGGACGTCACGGACTCTGCGGAGTCACCTTTCTGTCTTCCTAAGGCAGTAAGCTAAAACATGACCCCTCTCAGCCTCCTCACAATAACTCGAATCTTGCATCAACATATAGAGGGAATGTTCACTTTTAACATCCTAAAGCGTTAACCCAAAACATACATCAAGTTCTTACTGACGTTACATTATATCATAACCTACTAAATAAGGTTAGACTGCTTACCTGGTCGCGACGAGGTATGTCGTCGAGCTGAGTCACAGAGGTGTACGACTCTCTATCCTAGGAAAATGTCTACAGAATAAAAAACCCGACTGCTCTGATACCAATCTGTCACGACTCGAATTTCGAGGCTTCGAAAGATCGAATTGTGACTAAAAAGACGAAATCGAAAACAAATAAAAAAGAAAAGAAAATAAAATAGAAGGTAAAAGTTCGGCAAAATTTAAAACAAGAAAAGGAAATCAAGGACACCAAAATTAAATATAAAATCAAAGTCAAAGGTTACAAATAGGAATTACAAATATAAAATGAAATACAAAAGACTCTAAATATGAAAACGGACAAAGGACTCTAAAAGACCGACAAGGGACTGACGCTCCAGAACGACACCCCTCTGTGACAGTGCAGCTCTCGAACACCTCCCACTTATCTACTGGTACGTGAAAAAAAAAAGGGAGAAAGGAGTGACTATTAAAATATACTCAGTAAGCAACCTACTTGTAGGCTCTTTTCGCATCCTTATCTTAATAGGTATTCACGGTCTTATCTCTGGGTTCTAGTGAGTACGAATCCCGCTACAACTCTCTTTTTTGTATCTTAGGAGGCTTGCTCATCTTAAGCAGTGAAATGATCAGTGTTCTAAGGTGAGGCACGACCTCATAAGTAAATCTGAGGGGATCGTATGGCTAGACCTGAATACGTGACTCTTTTTTAACATCATCCATGGAGGTTAGCTGACGACCCTCACACGGGACGATACATCGACTAAATTCAGGGTGCGATCCCCTATGTGCTGGTCAGCAACTGAGTCATCCTACGTGGCTCCACGTCCCCTACTCAGGGATGGGTTTCTACGGTTCAGGAGTCCTGTTCAGAAGACCCCTTAGCTATAACAACTAGGTCTGGGCACCAGTCACACTTCCCTATCCGGATCTTCCAAGTTCAATGATCTCCGTACCGGAGCTCTGTCTCAACGGTACGGTATCGAAACAGAGAGGGAAGTGGAGGTTCTGATGACACTATCCACACTGCTCAACTCTAGCGGGCTACCTACAGTTACCGTGGTGACCTATTATTCTTTCTAGGGTGGAACTTGGTGGCTTAGACTTGGTTTCATGCATCTCTAGGATTCTCGTGCCTGGTCTCGCAAACCTATCGGGTTTGGAATTCTGGGCTCTAAATCTTCCAGTAATCATTTTGCAGGTCTATATGCACGGTGTTCTAGAGGTCTCCCATTCTAGGATCTCGTCTAGCCTACTTAGTCACAAGCACCCTAATCCACACTCATAATTCCTTCCTATTCAACAAGAAAGATAACACAAGCAATCATCATGCATAAGAGTTCACACGCAACAGTTCATGCAATATTAACAAACATGCTCAACGGGAAGATAACGTTCATCTTCACCTAGAGCAGATTTCACAAGTTTCCCATCCTCCTTATGCATACATACTTTATCAGAATCTCAATCAAAACAGATTTAATAAACATTTCATATCTAGCTTTCCTTAATCATTTCATTTTCGCAGTTTCCATACTAATATGCTAGGTCCGGTTAGCTAAGTTAATGGGTGGTAGCATGCATGCTTGTTCTTAGCGATTCCTACAAGTACTGCTCGTGGGATTCCAAATGGCTACTTACATGGTTGACGTGTGCCTTCCCAAGTTCGATTTTATTTGCCGGAAAAGGATCCAAAAATTATGGAATTTCCTTGATAGATCCTAATTCACATAAAAATAGAATCAGAGTTGGAATCGGGGCGAAAAACAAGCAAACGGAGGTCGAACGGAGGGAAAAAGTTCACTCACGCGTGACTGAGGCGCTCTGGGAGGTGTACTACGCGCGCATACCCACGTGCTCCATTCTGTACAGTCACGGTTCGAGATGGGTCGGTTCGGACGGGTTGGAGCGGAGCGGTCTGCTGCGGTTCTGTTCGCATGCGGAGCGCCAGATCGGACTCGGGTTGACCTGAATCCGTGCCCTGATGCGTGTCGCCTAGCCTGTGGGGCACGCGTCTCCAGCCGCAGTTTGCCATGTGTCGATCACAGTTCCACCTCTCTCCTCCATACGCCGGCCGACATTTTCTCTCTCCTGCGTGTGTTTCAATTTCCAGATTAGCGTTTTCAATCTATTTTCTTCAGATTTTCTTATCTTTCAATCCGTAATCCATATCAACAAAGTTTCTTCATGAACATTGGAGGTCTCATATTCTACTTCTACAATATATTTTTTCTTTCTTTTTTCCTTGAGCACAGGATGAGTTAAGGCCGTTCAAAGATACGGAAAAACTCACATTTTCTGTTTTCGATTGGTTTACCTGAAGTCCGACTAAACTCCGATTCTCGTCCAGGAACTTCAAGAAACCTATGTGAATCTTATTTTATAACCTCAAAAACTCCAGATCTAACGCTCAAGAAACTCCTTAGATCTAGATAAAATCGAAACAAGAAGTTAGGAACCTTACTTTGTCCGTTCTCGAATTTTCTTGCCGAAATGAGTGAATCCACCACCCAAACTCCTTTTCCAGCACCGAGAGAAGTATTGCTTCGAAGTTTCTTGCCTTGGATTCGATCTCAAACGGCAATTTGTCATCTCTGCTTTTCCTCTCTCCCAAAACCCTAACTTCTTCTCTTTCTCCTTTCTC
>NW_019268589.1:753407-786443 GCF_002738365.1 Cucurbita moschata | reverse complement strand
AAATTAGCACACATGAATGAGTTAAGTTTAATGTCTCCGAGAAACTCTACAATAAATGAAGCTGCACGAAGACCAAATAAGTGTCAAGGAAGCGATTGCCATATGAAGATGGTTAGTGGGAGTTGGTTGAAGTGTAGTGCCAATATGGGAATGTGTTACAACCTTCTAAACTTTGCTACCATATGGGTTCATGCCATGGTTTTCTTGTGAGCCTCACCTCAAGGGCGCATCGTTGTGTGACTAAAAGAATGTGAGTGTTGAGGCAAAGGTGACCATATCTAGGGTGCGCTCCTAGCATAGGTAATGATATGCCAACACTAGCTACTTTGATCATGTTTTTTTTTGTGAGTCCTTGTTAGAGTTTGAGAGAAGGGCGAGGGAGGCCATGGTGGGATAGTCCACAACCATTAGACAATTGTTTGTTCGTGCTTATGTTGCAAGACTCGGAGACCAAGAATAGATCCGTAAGTGGGATAGTTCATAAGTAGTGTGTAGTTTCCGTATTCATTCTGAAGCATGTTATTTCTAACGGGTTCGTTCGCAGGCAATCCGAAGTTTGGATCGTCATCAACGATACTGAGATTAAGTGAGAGAGAGAGTCACAATCCATGGACCAATTGTGTCTCTGGGAAAGTTATCAAGGATGATGACTAGTTTAAGTGGAGGAGAATTTCACAACAATACTACGAAAAGAGTAGGTTTTGACCCTCATATAATGATAGACGAAGCAGTGACCCTCAAATGGTGCCCATCCAGTCACAAGAGTGCCAAGAGATGAGTGCCGTGAGTCGACCGAGGAGGATGGTGCATCATCTAACACACTAAAGAGATCTTCCTTAAAGCCAAATTGAGGCATATGAAAAATAGAGGCAATGATGTGGACATGAGAAAAAAAGATAGGTTTGATAAATGGTCGGGTAGGGCCCTTGGAGGGTTCCAAAAGAAGTTTGGGCATGTGGGTCTAGAATGAAATCTTTCCATATGAAACATGAAAGGTCACCAAATTTGGGTGTAAATCGGACACTAGACATGCGGTCCATGAGACCATATGACTATTCGTCAAAATCATGCTTACTCCTACTCGACAAAAAAGGCCTGAAAATGCACTTTAGGGGAAGGTATGGTGTCAGCTCTCTACCACCCCTAACCATATGGCCTAAGCAAGCTACCATGTAGCATATACTTGTGTCACAGTGAGAGGGAGCGTTGCAAGACTAATGTCTTAAGTGACTTGCTTAAAAATACGTCTTTCAAGAACAGTGCTGGACAACATGAGTGTACCGACACTGCGTCCTCACCCATGTGTTGGAGGTTTGTATATGCACATGCTATTTGGTATGAAGTCAATAAATTATATGACATGGATATGGGAGGGTGCAATGCCTCAATCGAGCTTGGATGGATTGATATTTGAGTGGCCTAGACAATATGAGCGAAACATGGTTTCAGCATCGATTGACATGTTTGAGTAAGCTACGATGTCGATGGCATCATGGGACTTAGGATGACATCATGACATGAAGGTCATGCCAGGAACCAAGATGCAAAATCAAGATGCAACAACACATATGAATGACCTTTACTCTGAGTAGAGGCAAGGTTGTGTTGCATGGCTTGACCTAGTATAGAAGCAAGTTAGTTAAGGTCGCAGATGATTGAGCATGCACACATGGGCGACGTCTGTGTTCGACCAAGCTTAGATTCTGTACAAGTTGTGTTCAATATGCATGGGCAAACCTAAATACTTGTCATGAGTGTGTCGAGATCGTTATGTCGTACGATTAAAAATATAGGATTGTGACACGCTACNGTGAGGGATCAAATTGTAAATCTACTCTTTTAGATGGTTATGGTGTGTTCCTACAAAATTCAGATACTTGTAACGGTTTGATCCTCAGCCGTGGAAAGGATTGAGTTTGTTCTTGAATTCATAAAAAGAGCGGGGTGTAGCGGTTTGGCTTTGATTNTCGTTATGTCGTACGATTAAAAATATAGGATTGTGACACGCTACAACTATGAGGAGAACCCGAGACCGCATCCTGATCGTTTGCATTCAACTCGAATAATACCTGGAAACCATGTACATGATCCAACAACCCCGACCCGATTTGATCCCTACGTGCCAATGAGGACGCACCACCTTTCAAGAGTTCAATGCATGTTTTCTCTAGAGGCGCATATGTACTCGTGCATGCACGACCTTCTGTGCACGTGAGCAATGCATGAGTTTTTTTTTNATTGCTTATTATTATTTCTTGAACTATTTTATTGTATTAATTATCATCTTCTACTTGTTTTTTTTTTAAATCATAATAAAAAAAAATTAATCACTTAACTTTATTGTTAAAAGTCTATTTACCCCTCTAGGGTTGCCATACCGATCGAACAATTGGTATTAAAGCAGGTTGCTCTTATAGATTTTTTATGTAAACTTTATTGTTAGAGTTTATGGTAAACGTACGTGTTAATAATGTTTTTTGTGAAGGACAATAAACCTCTAGGCCTCCTTATTTTGATGGAACAAATNAATACTTGTCTGGATTGCAATCAATAATTTTCTCACGTAATACTTATCTGGATCGCAAGCATGCAAGCATATCTTACCTTAGGTAGTTAGAATATGCATGTTTAAGACCTTGGAATAACGTTTCTAAATGAAAATGCAAGTATGTTATATAAAATTGTCAAACTACCACTAGGATAAGAATTTATGATGCATGTCGATTTTAATATTTTTCGTTATGCTAGAATGGAGAATGGGTTATTTTGATCTACGCTTCGAGCCATTGATGGATTTTACCTCTCCGTTGAGCTTGTATGAGTGCATGATATAGTATGTTTAGCTCCATGAGATTGACTGTGTGTTCTTTTTATAAAGCATGCTTTTCTGCTCAGAGATAAGATTAGAGCGCTAGAGTTAGGTTGGCTCGACGATAACCTAGGTCAGGATGCCTCTAGTAGACTTAGCACCTTATGATTGTGAGCGGAGGTCAACAATAACTAAGAAAACTTGAGGAGTCAAGTACCCGAAAGTGAAAGTTGGCATGAAGCTACCTAGTCCTCTTAACAACCTAGTGGACCTCAACAATGCGCTGAGATGACCAAGGGGATGTTTAGAATATGTGTTCTATGTTGTAGGTAATCAATATGAATATCTCCCTAACAAGCATGCATGGGTGAACGAAATTAAGATTAGGGCACTACAACCAGAAATATTTACAAGTAAATCTCGGTTAGTATGTTTTCTGTAGGCTGTGCACCTCAAGATCATGAGCAACAATCAAAAGGTCTAGATCTGTGTGCCCTAAAAAAATTGGATTAGCTCCAAAAAGCTAACCCCGAAAAGTCCTAAAAAGATTAGGTGAGTTTTAAACTATCTAGATGCCCTTAAGAACCTAGTAGATTTCGAGGAGAAAGATGACTTAGAAAACTTAACATACCTAGTAGCAGTGTGACGGTACCACTAGAGTCTTAGCCTCATATCCCCTCTAGTACATCTTTAGTTCATAGCCTTCGTAGTGGTAGTGGTATAGCTACTATCAAGTTAGGTCTAAGTCGAACAGTGTAGCACGACGAGGCTATCAAAGTGCTACTATCATGTGTGGAAATGGCTTGGGATCTCCCAAGCAAGACCTTTGGTGCTATAATATGTGATAGGTAAATTTGTCATTTAGACATCCCATTCCTAATTAGAGTTCTTGATTAGCCGTAATAAGACGGCTAAGAATGAAGAAAAAGAAAAAAAAAAACAAGAAAAAAAAAAGAAAAGAAAAGGAAAAGGGAGAAAAAAGAAGATAGAGGATTTCGTGTTCTTGAGAAAGAGTCAGAGAGAATGTTGTAATCACCTCCCAACGGTTGTTTGGAATAGGAATTTTGTTGGATTTCCTTCACAAGAATTGCTCTAAGTCAGATTGAAAAACCATTCTTAACTTTTGATTTGTTCAAATCTGTTAAGAATCCAGAAATAATAGAAAGAAAGTGTTTCAAGTTCTTGATTTTAACTTTTCTTAAGACCGGAGAGCTTTTCTTAGAATAAGTTTCAAACTTTTAGTATGTTGTATTGGAGAGATGTCACACAAGTTTTATAAAGGAAGTCGTTGATTCAGATTGGAAGACGGTGTTCTGATGAACGTCAAGTAATGGTAAGTTTTTTAAGTTTTGAATTCTTGACAAAATTTATACTTGATTATTCTTGCTATGGGAGATGGGAAATTTAGAGAAAGATACATATATGTAGATGGGTTAAAAATCTACATATTTGGTAATGGAATCAAATTAATTCGAGGTCTCGGTAAGAAGTTACAAAATTAAGAAGTTATTACAAAGGNTGATGGAACAAATTATATAAAGCTAGAATGAAAATTTGTTTGCAATTGGTTGATTATCAGTTGTCAACTATTATTAAATGTCAGTAAACACCCTTACATCTCAATAAAAATTGTTTATAATATTGAGGAGCTTAAAATAGACATGAATTTGATGAGTGAAAAAGTGTTATTTTAATGTTAATGCTACAAATGTCTTTATTATGTCCTAAGTAAGAATGAATTTAGTAGAGTATCTTTGTGTTCTTCTATGAAACTTGAAAAACTCTTGAGGGAACAAATCAAATAAAAGAAAGAAAGATTAACATGTTAGTTTATAATTATGAACTATTTAAATTGGATGCAAATGAATCTATAGGTGATATCTTTACTAGATTTACTAATATTCTAAATGCTTTTAAAAATCTTGGAAAANAGGGCTTAAAATAGGACCTACTGGAGAAATTTAAAAAAATTTTGAATTTCTAACATGCAAAAAAAAAACCTCGGGCAAACATATATCATCCAAGTAGGTAACTACAAGAACTTTAGGCAAGTAATACTTTTAGGGATTGCTAGGACGTGCTAGCATAGGAGCATTACTTACGTTTGGTGGTTAGAAAATGCATGTNCCATCACATTGAAAGTTGACTCCGACGATGAGGAAGCCCCTGATGAAGATGATGTTGCCTACTTCACGTAAGTATAAAAAATTCATCAAAAGGAAGAAACAATTTAAGACACATTTCACCAACCAAAAAGAGTCAAAAGGTGAAAAGAGGAAAAAAATGATGAGATAATATGCTATGAATGAAAAAAGTAGGNGCATGACTAGAATATCAATTGAGCAATAAAGATGAGTATGTTATGCACGATGTAAGAAATTAAAAAACTGTCTCTACGATGATATGTTTTTTTTAATGTTGTTTTATATGTTTCTATTGTGTTAGAAAAGAGGATGGACTATTACAATCTATGTTCTGGGTGATCAATGGATGTTGTCCCCCCATTGAGTTTTTTTACTTGTATATATGTATTATACATTATGTCTTAACCCTAGGTGTTTAACTGTGTGTTTTCCTTGTAAAGCGTGTTTATCNAAGATGATGAGGTTTGTTTGAAAGCCTCCAATAAAAATAAGTGGTACTTTGATAGTGGTTGACACATAACGAGAAATCAATCCAAGTTTGTGAATTTTTCCAAGAAGGATGGTGGCTTAATAACCTTTGGTGATAACAAGAAGGGTAAAATAATTGGTGAGGGTACCGTAGCTAATGACACTTGTACTCTTATTGAAAATGTATTTTAAACTAATGGNGAATACTGTTGAATAAACATCATTTCTTTCCTGATAGATAGAGTATTTTTAGCTATTTAGTTGATCTACTCTCTATTTCTCTTAGTTATTCGTAACGCTATAAAAGCCAAGTTCAGTATTCAATAATATCATCAAACTCAAATGATTTATGTTTCAGGCTTAGTCATTCTTCGGTCAAAATTGGACTGAGAAAAATNTAAAAATAATTGCATAATTAAAAATTTTATTGATAGAAAAGTTTTGTTCGTTGGAAAAAGAGACGACAGTGTGTAAACTAATGATTTAAATTATTGTCCTATAAGATAAATGTCTTTCGGCTTTCCACAATAACTTTGGCTACGACATAGAAGATTAGGACAGGCTAGTATGTACTCAATTTCAAATATCTCAAAAAATTCATTAATAAGAAGACTTCCTCAATTTAAATTTGAAAAAGATAAAATTTGTGACAAACCTAAAATAGCTCTTCAACTATTACATATGGACTTATTGGACCCTCCTAAAATAGCTACATAAGGAGGGAATTACTATGCCTGTGATGGTTGATATATTTAGAGATTTATTTGGGTTTCGATAATAAAACATAAGAATGATGTTTTGATTTTTTTTTTCTAGTTTGTAAAAAGAGTTCAAAATGTTTTTTTTTAATTACTAAAATTAGGAGGGACCATCGAGTAGAATTTGATGCTTTAGCATTTGAAATATTTTGCAAAGATAATACTTTTTATTATGACTTCTCTTGTCTGAGGACTCATCAACAAAACGATCTGGTTGAAATGAACACTGGTACTTTACAAGAATTTGCTAGATCAATGTAATACTCTTTCTAATGAGTTTATTTAGAGTGATGATTTAGAAAGAAACTCTGGAGATTTACTTGTGAATGACAAAGGCAAAGAAAACTATTTCAAGCAGAGAAGAGGTGAGCTCAAATGAAAAGAAGGAAGAAATTTCTTCATCCATGCCAAAAGAATGGAGATATGCCTTATCTCATCCCAAGGACTTGATTATTGGTGTCTCGAACAAGTGAAAACTCATTCTTCTCTTAATTTATTTGATAATCTTGCTTTTGTTTCTCAAATTGAACCAAAAAGACTTAAGAATGCTTAAAATGATGAGTTCTGGATTTTAGCTATGCAAGATGAACTTAATCAATTTGAAACGAACAAAGTTTGGGAATTAGTGGTTCGACCCTCTAATATTTCCATTATTAGAAGTTTTTAGAAATAAAATTGATGAAAATGAGAATATCATTACAAATAAAGTTAGGTTTGTAGCTTAGGTTATTGTCAGGAGGAGGTATAGACTATGAAGAAACTTTTGCACCGGTTGCTAGATTAGAAACTATTAGAATGTTACTTGTTATTGCTTCTTACAAAAATTTTATATTGTATCAAATAGATGTCAGAAGTTCATTCTTAAATGGGTATATCATGGAGTAAGTTTACGTAGAACAATCTCCCGAATTTGAAAATTTTGATTTTCCACATCATGTCTAAGTTGAAAAAGGTTCTTTATGGCTTAAACAAGCTCTAAGAGCTTGGTATGTTAGACTTATTAATTTTCTTATTCGGAATGATTTTAAAATGGGTAAACTCGACACTACTCTTTTATTAAAATTCAAGAAAATGATATGCTATTAGTGTAAATATATCTTGATGATATCATATTTGGTTCTACTAATCCTTCTTAATAATTTTCTATTGGATGCATAATGGGTTTGAGATGAGTATAATGGGAGAGCATAGTTTCTTTCTCGAACTTCAAATCAAACAACTCAAAGATGGTATCTTAAGAGAAATACACTAACGATTTACTCAAAAGCTTCAAGTTCAATGGAGGTAAGATTGCAAAAACTCCAATGAGCACATCCACTGAACTTGACAAGGATGAAAAAGGTAAATGTGTGGACATTAAATCTTATCGAGGTATGATTGGATCCTTCGTTTACTTGACCGCTAGTAAACCAGATATTATGTTTAGTATATGTCTTTGTGCTAGGTTTCAATCTTGTCCTAAGGAATCTCATTTACATGCAGTTAAAAGAATAGTTAAATATTTGCTTCTAACTATTAATTTAGGATGATAGTATACTAGAAATGTTGAGTTTAAATTGGTAGGATATTTTGATGCGGATTTTACGATGATATATTAGAATGCATTGATATGATTATTTGGACATTTGTATTATTTTAGGTTTTCTTAATTTCATATTATTTGGACATGGCCAAAGCGACTTTTTTGTTTTAGGAACGAATCTCGAAGAGGCACTCGGGATAACAAGGGTAGATGATTAATGAGGAATCAATTAGAACATCCGGACCTACATGGTAGCTTAGAGCATAGTAAAGGGTAGGCCTGAACTTTCTATAGACCAAAGGAAAGTCGTGGAAACCTAGTAGAAGAAGGAAGCAACGAGGGCCTACAAGTAGGTTGGTTACTAAGTATATTTTTATACTTACACCTTTCTCCTTTTCTAGTTGGTTAAGGTGGAGAGATGCTCTGGAGCTCTACTATCACAGAGGGGTGTCGACCTGGAGTGTATGTTAGTTGTATTCGACCTAGGACATCAATTCGTTGTATAATTTTTTTCGTTTGTAAATATCTCGAAATAGTATGTTATGCACGATGTAAGAAATTACAAAATTGTCTCTACGATGATATGTTTTTTTTTTAATATTGTTTTATATGCTTTCTGTTGTGTTAGAAAAGAGGATGGACTATTATGATCTATGTTCTGGGTGATCAATGGATTTTGTCTCCCCATTGAGTTTTTTTACTTGTATATATGTATTATACATTATGTCTTAACCCTAGGTGTTTAACTGTGTGTTTTCCTTGTAAAGCGTGTTTATTTACACCGAGGTGGATGTTAGATTTAGGTGTTTTTGATTGAATACTGTTAAATAAACATCATTTCTTTCCTCATAGATAGAGTATTTTTAGCTATTTAGTTTATCTACTCTCTATTTCTCTTAGTGATTGGTAAGGCTATAAAAACCAAGTTCAATATTCAATAATATCATCAAACTCAAATTGTTTATGTTTCAGGCTTAGTCATTCTTTGGTCAAAATTAGATTGAGAAAAATATTGAAATTGATGAGAACACAGCTGAAGAAGGAGAAATCACAGAGGAAATGACAAAATCGATTGCTGAAATAATTGAACCAGTTGCTGAAAATGAAGAGGAGAAATCACGGAGGAAAGAACTGAACTAGTTGCTGAAACCGTTGAACTAGTTGCTGATAACACTTTTCTAGTAGCTCTTGCACAAAATTTGTCAATAAGGGATGGGAGAAATCGACATCCACCTGTATGGTATGCATATTATAATTTCGGTGAAGGCTTATCTGAAGAGGATGAAGAAAAGGAATTCTTAATGATTTCAGATCCTGTCCAAAATGGAGATTGGCTATGAAGGAAGAAATCAAATCCACTGAAAAAAAAAAAAAAAGAGACAAGAAGATATTTTACGGTAAAAGGCTACACACAAGAGTAATGAATTGATTATACGGAAGTGTATGCACCTGCGGCCAGAATAGACACGGTTAGAATGATAATTGCTTTTGCAGCCTAAAAAGGTTGGAAACTCTATCGGTTAGATGTCAAATCAACTTTTTGACGAGTTAAAAGAAGATATTTTTGTTGAACAACCAAAATGCTAATTCCAAATGGGAAGTGAGGGGATGGTGTACAAACTCCAAAAGGCTCTCTATGGGTTAAAACAAGCACCTAGAACATACGTTTAGTCGAAAAGAATCATACTTAATTAAGAATGGATTCAAAAGCAGTTCCAATGAGCAGACACTCTTCCTCAAGAGGAAGGGAGACAAAATTCTTATTGCAAGCATTTATGTTGATGATCTTTTATTTAATGTAGATGATGAAAAATTATTGGAGTTTAAATGTTCCATGAAGAAAGAGTTTGATATGACTGACTTAAGTCATATTAGATTTTTGGTCCTTAATCTCAAATTAATTAATTAATTTAATTAATTAATTAATTAATGTTTTGATGATAACAAACCTACAGTATTTATTAACAATTAGCAGTCACAGTGTAAAGTTGAAAATAATGATTCAAATGCATTTTTCAATTACTCAAATCAGAGGCAAAACAAAGAAGTTATCGTCCAAACAAAATGTTTGACTTACTTATGTGGGGGCAAAATTGAATCATGGGCCAATTAAAGTAGGACACTTGGAACTTTGGAAGAATAACAAATGGGGAGTTTTTAATTACTTTTAAAAGCCTAGTTTTATAACAACATCATATATTTTTGTTTGAACACAATAAATACAAGAATGTTTTAATGTTCCACCTCTCATTTCTCTTTTTAATAATCCATATTAAATCTTATTTTTGCCTCTACTTCTCTATTTAAACTCATCTATCTCCCCATACTTTAACACAACTTTCATAATTTTTTTTATCTCAATTTTTCTAAAGCTTCCATTGTTGCTCTCTCTCCAAGCTTCCAAGTTTATTTTTCTTCATCTTATTTTTGAAAGAGTTTTTTAATCTATTGTGAGGAAATAGTGGTGAGTGATCAAATTGTAAATCTACTCTTTTAGATGGTTATGGTGTGTTCCTATAAAATTTAGATACTTGTAACGGTTTGATCCTGAGCCGTGAAAAGGATTGAGTTTGCTCTTGAATTCGTAAAAAGAGCGGGGTGTAGCGGTTGGGCTTTGATCCGAGGAAAGAGTCGAGAAAAGTTTTTTAAAATTCTCAAGAGGCTCTTAGGGAGTGGAGTAGGTCAAGTTTGACCGAACCACTACAAACCTACAATGTTATATTTTCTAACTCTTTCATGTTTAATCTCAAAATTGTTATTGTGATTTATTGCATGTTATAAGTTTTTCATAATTGCTTATTGTTATTTCTTGAACTATTTTATGGTATTAATTATCATCTTCTACGTATTTTTTTTTAAATCATAATAAAAAAATTAATCACTTAACTTTATTGTTAAAAGTCTATTCACCCCTCTGGGGTTGCCATAAACAATTGGTATCAGAGCAGGTTGCTCTTATAGATTTTTTTATGTAAACTGTATTGTTAGAGTTTATGGTAAACCTACGTGTTAATAATGGTTTTTGTGAAGGACAATCAACCTCTAGGCCTCCTTATTTTGATGGAACAAATTATACTTATTGTAAAGCTAGAATGAAAATTTGTTTGCAATTGGTTGGTTACCAGTTATCAATTATGGTTAAATGTTAGTAAAGAACTTACATCCCAATAAAAATTGTTAATAATATTGAGGAGCTTAAAAAAAAGAATGAATTTAAGGAGTGAAAAAGTGTTATTTTAATACTAATGCTACAAATGTCTTTATTATGTCCTAAGTAAGTATGAATTTAGTAGAGTATCTATGACGTATGAAACTTGAAAAACTCTTGAGGGAACAAATCAAGTTAAAGAAAGAAAGATTAGTATGTTAGTTTATAATTATAAACTATTTAAATTGGATGCAAATGAATCTATAGGTGACATCTTTACTAGATTTGCTAATATTCTAAATGCTTTGAAAAATCTTGGAAAAATATATTCTACTCCGAAAAATATAAGGAAAATTCTCAGGTCTCTGCCTAAAAGTTGGGAAGCAGATGATCTCACACAGCTTCATTTGGATAAACTTGTTGGTTCTCTCATGACATGTGAGATTACCATGAATGAGCACATGATATAGGAATCCAAAAAGAAGAAAAGATTAGCCCTAAAGTCCATCACATTGGAAATTGACTCCGATGATGAGAAAGCCCCCGATGAAGATGATGTTGCCTACTTCACACGTAAGTATAAAAAATTCATCAAAAGGAAGAAACAATTTAAGACATATTTCACCAACCAAAAAGAGTCAAAAGGTGAAAAGAGGAAAAATGATGAGATAATATGCTATGAATGAAAAAAGCAAGGTCGTATAAGAATGGATTGTTCTCTCCTCAAATCATTTAAGAAATCCAAGGAAAAAGCAATGAGGGCTACTTGGGATGATTGTGATGAAAGTGCATGTGATGAAAAAGTAGCAAATTTTTGCTTCATGGTTCATAGTGACAAAGAGGATGAACAAGATGATGAGGTTTGTTTGAAAGCCTCCAATAAAAATAAGTGGTACTTGGATAGTGGTTGACACATGACGAGAAAACAATCCAAGTTTGTCAATTTTTCCAAGAAGGTTGGTGGCTTAATAACCTTTGGTGATAACAAGAAGGGTAAAATAATTGGTGAGGGTACTGTAGCTAACGACACTTGTACTCTTATTGAAAATGTATTTTAAACTAATGATCATGACTTACTTGAGCATTAATGTGATAAAGGTTTTAGAGTTTTTTTTGATAAAAATAATTGCATAATTAAAAATATAGAGATGACAATGTGTAAATTAATGATTTAAATTATTGTCCTACAAGATAAATGTCTTTCGGCTTTGCACAATGACTCTTTGCTATGGCATGGAAGAATAGGACATGTTAGTATGTACTTGATTTTAAATATCTCAAAAAATTAAATCCTCAACTTAAATTTGAAAAAGATAAAATTTGTGACAAACCAAGTTCTCTTCCACATCTAAAAATGTGATTTGTACTAGACCTCTTCAACTATTACATATGGACTTATTGGGCACTCCTACAATAGTTACCAATGGAGGGAATTACTATGCCTGTGATGGTCGACATTTTTCTAGATTTATTTGGGTTCTGACGATAAAATATAAGAACGATGTTTTGAAAAATTTTCTTTTTGCTAGCTTGTAAAAGAGTTCAAAATAGTTTTTTTTTTTAATTATTAAAATTAAGAGGGACCATGGAGTAGAATTTGATACTTTAGCATTTGAAATATTTTGAGAAATAATCGTTTTTATCGTGACTTCTACTGTCCAAGGACTCCTCAACAAAATAGTGTGGTTGAAAGGAACAATGATACTTTACAAGAATTTGCTAGATCAACGTAATAATATTTCTAATGAGTATATTTCGAGTGATGATTTAGAAAGAAACTCTGGGAGATTTACTTGTCGATGACAAAGGCAAAAAAACTATTTCAAGTAAAGAAGAGGTGAGCTCAAATGAAAAGAAGGAAGAAATTTCTTCATCAATGCCAAAAGAATGGAGATATGCCTTATCTCATCCCAAGGACTTGATTGTTGGTGATCTCGAACAAGTGAAAACTCGTTCTTTTGTTAATTTATTTGATAATCTTGCTTTTGTTTCTCAAATTGAACCAAAAAGACTTAAGAATGCTTAAAATGATGAGTTCTGGATTTTAGCTATGCAAGATGAACTTAATCAATTTGAAACGAACAAAGTTTGGGAATTAGTGGTTCGACCCTCTAATATTTCCATTATTAGAAGTTTTTAGAAATAAAATTGATGAAAATGAGAATATCATTACAAATAAAGTTAGGCTTGTAGCTTAGGTTATTGTCAGGAGGAGGTATAGACTATGAAGAAACTTTTGCACCGGTTGCTAGATTAGAAACTATTAGAATGTTACTTGTTATTGCTTCTTACAAAAATTTTATATTGTATCAAATAGATGTCAGAAGTTCATTCTTAAATGGGTATATCATGGAGTAAGTTTACGTAGAACAATCTCCCGAATTTGAAAATTTTGATTTTCCACATCATGTCTAAGTTGAAAAAGGTTCTTTATGGCTTAAACAAGCTCTAAGAGCTTGGTATGTTAGACTTATTAATTTTCTTATTCGGAATGATTTTAAAATGGGTAAACTCGACACTACTCTTTTATTAAAATTCAAGAAAATGATATGCTATTAGTGTAAATATATCTTGATGATATCATATTTGGTTCTACTAATCCTTCTTAATAATTTTCTAAATGGATGCATAATGGGTTTGAGATGAGTATAATGGGAGAGCATAGTTTCTTTCTCGAACTTCAAATCAAACAACTCAAAGATGGTATCTTAAGAGAAATACACTAAGGATTTACTCAAAAGCTTCCAGTTCAATGGAGGTAAGATTGCAAAAACTCCAATGACCACATCCACTGAACTTGACAAGGATGAAAAAGGTAAATGTGTGGATATTAAATCTTATCGAGGTATGATTGGATCTTTAGTTTACTTGACCGCTAGTAGACCAGATATTATGTTTAATGTATGTCTTTGTGCTAGGTTTCAATCTTGTCCTAAGGAATCCCATTTACATGCAGTAAAAAGAATATTTAAATATTTTGGTCGACTATTAATTTAGGATGATAGTATCCTAGAAATGTTGAGTTTAAATTGGAAGGATATTTTGATGCGGATTTTATGATGATATATTAGAATGCATTGATATAATTATTTGGACATTTGTATTATTTTAGGTTTTCTTAATTTCATATTATTTGGACATGGCAAAAGCGACTTTTTTGTTTTAGGAACGAATCTCAAAGAGGCACTAGGGACAACAAGGCTAGATGATTAATGAGGAATCAATTAGAACTTCGGGACCTACACGGTAGCTTAGAGCGTAGTAAACAGTAGGCCCGAACTTTCTATAGACAAAAGGAAAGTCGTGGAAACCTAGTAGAAGAAGGAAGCAACGATGGCCTACGAGTAGGTTGGTTACTAAGTATATTTTTATACTTACACCTTTCTCCTTTTCTAGTTGGTCAAGGTGGAGAGATGCTCTGGAGCTCTACTATCACAGAGGGGTGTCGACCCGGAGTGTATGTTAGTTGTATTCGATCTGGGACATCAATTAGTTGTATAATTTTTTTTCATTTGTAAATATCTTGAAATTTCTGACACAGGTGTTGTACGTCGTTTAAATTTATCTTTTTATCACAGTTTGATTTTTCGAGATCCAATCGGTTTGAGAGGGGAAGGAAGCATTCCTTATAATAAGGGTGTGAATACCTCTATGAGATCACGAGGTAATGGACCAAAGTGGACAATATCTTATAAAAAAGTATTCCTTATAAACGAGTCGCTTTGCTCGTACAAAAAAATGAACTTTTCGTCGCCCAGGAGATTCAAACTCTCGCGAGGAAACCCCATGTACTTAGTAGGCACACACCTTCACCACTCATTAAAAGAACCTTTTTTTTTTTAGGATTGAATCTTGACGAGATACTAGGGACAACAAAGGTAGATGATTAATGAGGAATCAGTTAGAACTTCGGGACCTACACGGTAGCTTAGAGTGCAGTAAAGGGTAAACCCAAACTTCCTGTAGACCAAAGAAAAGTCGTGGAAACCTGGTAGAAGAAGGAAGCGATGCGGGCCTACAAGTAGGTTGGTTACTAAGTATATTTTTATACTTATACCTTTCTCCTTTTTTAGTTCAAGTACTTGTCAAGGTGGGGAGATGCTCGGGAGCTCTACTATCACAAAGGGACTCGGAGTGTATGTTAGTTGTATTGACCTCAGACATCAATTAGTTGTATAATTTTTTTGGTTGATTTTGAATTCTTTTGTATTCCAAGCCCTTTTTCAAGTTTGTAAATAACTTTGAAATTTCTGACACAGGTGTTGTATGTCTTTTAAAGTGTAAAAAATATAACTTTTCATTGCTTCCATCCCAGATCCAATATCGGTTTGAGAGGGGAACAAAACACTCCATATATAAGGGTGTGAATACATCTATGAGATTGTGAGGTAATGAGCCAAAGTGGACAACATGTTTTAGCGGTGGCCAAAGAACAAAACATTCCATATATAAGGGTGTGAATACCTCTATGAGATCGTGAAGTAACGAGCCAAAGTGGACAACATGTTTTAACGGTGGCCTTTAGTTAGTACAAAAGAATAAACTTTTCGTCGCCTATGAGATTCAAACTCTCGCGGGGAAACCCCATGTACTTAAGAGTGTGAATACCTCTATGAGATCGTGAGGTAATGAGCCAAAATTGACAACATGTTTTAGTGGTGGCCTTTGGTTAGTCCAAAAAAATAAACTTTTCGTCGCCTAAGATATTCAAACTCTCGCGAGGAAACCCAATGTACTTAGCAGGCACACGCCTTAACCACTCTGCCAAAAAGACTTTTTTGTTTTATGAACGAATCTTGAAGAGGCACCAGGGACAACAAAGGTAGATGATTAATGAGGAATCAATTAGAATTTCGGGACATACAAAGTAGCTTAGAGCACAATAAAGGGTAGCGCAACGTCCTATGGACTAAAGGAAAGTCGTAGAAACTTAGTAGAAGAAGGAAGCAATGAGGGCCTACAAGTAGGTTGGTTACTAAGTATATTTGTATACTTGCACCTTTCTTCCTTTCTAGTGTAAGGGCTTACAAGTAGGTTGGTTACTAAGTATATTTGTATACTTACACCATTCTTCATTTCTAGTGTAAGGGCCTACAAGTAGGTTGGTTACTATGTATATTTGTATACTTACACCTTTCTCCTTTTCTAGTGTAAGGGCCTACAAGTAGGTTGTGGTTACTAAGTATATTTATATACTTACACCTTTCTCCTTTTCTAGTGTACTAGTCAAGGTGGGAGAGATGGAAACTTAGTAGAAGAAGGAAGTGATGATTTTTTCTAGTGTACTGGTCAAGGTGGAGAGATGGAAACTTAGTAGAAGAAGGAAGCGATGATTTTTTCTAGTGTACTAGTCAAGGTGGGGAGATGGAAACTTAGTAGAAGAAGGAAGCGATGATTTTTTCTAGAGTACTGGTCAAGGTGGGGAGATGCTCGGGAGCTCTACTACCACAGAGGAGCATCAACCCAGAGTGTTGATTAAAGTGTAAAATATTTATCTTTTCATCGCCTAAGAAATTCAAACTCTCGCAGGGAAACCCAATGTACTTAGCAGGCACATGCCTTAACCACTCGGCTAAAGCAACTTTTTTGTTTTAGGAACGAATATCGAAGAGGCACTATGGACAACAAAGGTAGATAATTAATGAGGAATCAATTAGAACTTTGGGACATACACAGTAGCTTAGAGCGCAGTAAAGGGTAAGCCCGACATCCTATAGACCAAAGGAAAGTCGTGGAAACCTAGTATTAGAAGGATGCGATGAGGGCCTACAAGTAGGTGGTTCCTATGTATATTTTTATACTTACACGTTTCTCCTTTTCTAGTGTACTGGTCAAGGTGGGGAGTTGCTCGGATGTATATTTTTATACTTACACGTTTCTCCTTTTCTAGTGTACTGGTCAAGGTGGGGAGTTGCTCGGAAGCTCTACTGTCATAGAGGGGTGTCGACCCGGAGTGTTGTTATGGTCAAGGTGGGGAGTTGCTCGGAAGCTCTACTGTCATAGAGGGGTGTCGACCCGGAGTGTTGTTAGTTGTATTCGACCTGGGCTATGAATTAGTTGTATAATTTAGAGGGGTGTCGACCCGGAGTGTTGTTAGTTGTATTCGACCTGGGCTATGAATTAGTTGTATAATTTTTTGGGTTGTCGACCCGGAGTGTTGTTAGTTGTATTCGACCTGGGCTATGAATTAGTTGTATAATTTTTTGGGTTAATTTTGAATTCTTTTGGTCAAATCTTGGAGGGAAACACGGTGTGATTAGAAAGCACACACCTTGACGAGTTATTCAAAATGACTTTATGGTTTTATGAATAGTAGTCTTGAAGAGACAATAGTAGAGGGGTGTCGACCCGAAATGTCTGTTACTTGTATTTCACGTGGGACATAAATTAGTTCTATTCTCTTTGAACAGGTGTTGTTTGTCTTTTCAAAATTTATCTTTTCGCCGCGGTTCGATTTCTCGAAATCTCAAAAATTGGGTCGTGACGAATCTAATTCATGGATTATTTCTAGTATCTACATTATCCATTAACTCTGTTAGTTCTAATTCATGGATTCTCGACAGTGGAGCTTCGAATCATATAGTATCCAAAGCTTTTGTTATGACTGAACCAAAGGCTGCAAACATTTGCAATAAAATTGCCTAACGGAGGAACAACACATGTGTCACTTACGGTCAATGGTTTCTTTAATCCTGACCTTAAATTAAACAATATTTTATGTATGTCTTCATTCAATTTAAACATATTGTCCATTAGCAAACTTACCAATGAATTGAAATGTTGTATCACCTTCTATCCTGATTCTTGTGTTATGCAGGATTTGGCTATGGAGAAAATGATTGGCTCAGGTAAACAATTTGGAGGTCTCTATCATATTTCTTAATCTCCAATCAAATCTTTAACTAATCAAGTATCTCAATCATCTCATTTGTGGCATTTAAGCCTAGATCATTCTATTTATTTTTTCTTGTTTTAAATTTCTAACTAATCAATTTCATCTTAATAATGCTACTTTTTCTCACAACGGTAGTATTTGCCTATTAGCAAAACAAACTAGGTTGTTTTTTTTTTTTCAAGAAGTTCAATAACAACACATTCTACCTTTTGATGTTACATTGTGATGTTTGGGGATCTCATAAAATTCCTACCCATTCTGGTTTGCATTTTCTTCTCACTATTGTTGATGATTTTACTCGATGTACTTGAGTTTTTCTTATGCAACATGAATCAAAAGTACATCATTTATTAATGAACTTTGTTCAATTCGTTCAAACTCAATTTCATACTACTATCAAAATAGTACGATCAGACAATGGGACTGAGTTCCTGTCTTTACAACCAATTTTTACTTCTTGTGGCATTGAATTTCAGCGCACTTGTGTCTATACTCCACAATAAAATTGAGTCGTAGAGCGTAAGAATCGTCATATCCTAAATGTAGCTAGATCTCTCCTGTTTCAGTCACAGATTCCACTTAATTTTTTTGGGAGAGTGCATTTTAATTGCTGTTTATCTTATAAATAGAACACCATCACCATTTTTATCTAACAAGACACCCCTTGAAGCACTCTACAAACACCCACCTACATTTCATCATCTTAAAGTTTTTTTTAATGTAAATTTTATGCAACTGTTGTACATCCTAAGTAAAAATTTGAACCTCGGCCAATTCCTTGTGTTTTCGTAGGATATGCTTGTGGTTACAAATTATTTATCCACTGTGATGTTAAATTTTGTGAAGATGTTTTCCTTTTTCACTAGCTTCACAAACTTCGACATTAGTTTCTTCGACTCTCGTTTTACCACTTCATGATTCATCCTACGCAAACATCTATTCTAATCATATCTCACCTTCTATTTCGTCATCTCCTCCACTTTCTATTCCTTCTCCAGATTCACCCACTAATTATAATCCTATCCCTCCTGATACACCAGTTCCACTCTGACGTTCTACTCGTACCAAACAACCTCCAGCTTGCAAAATGATTATGAGATGTCTTATGCAGCCAATTATTTAACCTCTAGCTCAAGTCCCAACACGGGCACCAGGCATCCCCTTCATCATTACCTTTCTTTCTCTAGTTTTTCTCCTACTCAACGTGCTTTTCTATCTCTTATTACAGCCTGACATATGTTAAAACTTATGATGACGTAGTTGGCGACCCATTATGGCAGCAGGCTATGAATGCTGAAATTGCAACTTTGGAACGTAATCATACTTGGTCTCTCGTTCCTCTACCACCTGGCCATAAACCTATTGGCTATCGTTGGGTGTACAAGATTAAATACAACTCTGATGGTTCTGTTGAACATTATAAAGTTTATCCGGTAGTAAAGGGGTATACTCAGATTGAAGATATTGATTACAAATAGACATTTTCTAATACAACAAAGTTTACTACACTTCGTTGCTTACTCACTCTTGCTACTTCTAAAACATGGTTCACACATCAGTTGAGTGTTCAAAATGTATTTCTCCATAGTAATCTTTAAACAGGGAATGAGGGAAGGAGTGAGGAGAATATTTTCCCTCTTACATAAATAGGACTAGAGACCGAGATTATATTCTCCATTCTTGTCCCCTCCTAACTCCCTTGACCTCGTTCCCGCCTGCCTCAAAGAGAGATTTTTTAAGTTCCATTTCCAAGTTTTAAATCTATATATTTTCCATTTCAAACTCCTATGGGCTTTATGTATTCCAAGCTTGGGTGAGTTGAATGTGTTGCTTTCATTCGTTTGATTTATGTAATAACAAATGTCTTTTACATTTGGATTAGTTTTTTTTTTTTTCTTTTTCTTTTTTCCTGCTAATTGAACTCAGTTATTTATGTCATTAGGGTTGCTTTATTTTTGTCTCATTAGCGGTCATTATTGTTGATTCAACTATTAATTTATGACATAGAGAAAACTAATCACTATTTTTATGGTGTTTTTCTTAGATTTGAAAATTATGTTATCAAATTTTGTGTTTATTATTTAGGCATAGATTAAGTTTATATTTTTTTTAATAGAGTAGATGAAATGAGTTTAATTTAGAGTAAGGTGGTTTTACTTCAATTTCTAATAACATGAGAGGATCAAAATCAATTGATAATTTATATCTAAAAATAAAATGTATAAATTAACGAATTTATTTAAAATGACTATTTTTTTTAGAGAATAATAAATGGAGAATCTGATCCCTGCCAATTCCTTGCCATAAATCCCTTACCGTGATCCTCAACAAATAAATAGAGAATTTCGTGGAAATGGAGAATGAAATAGATGGTGGGAATGATGATAAAGAATGGACATCTTTACTTGAGACAACTGCATGCATCGTGTTTTATGATTGGATGACATGTACTATGTTATGTATATGCTATGAGATACGTTATGTTGCATACAAGTGATGCTATGATATCATATACACTATTCTAGGATTATGTTATGTCGTAGAACAATGTTATGTTTTCGATGTTATTTGATGCATGAACCTTCATGTATCATGTCATGTAAACTATGTTAATACGTACACTCTATGACTAAGAGCCATTAGAAAATCATGTATTATTAATAGGAGGTGCATCGGGATACTTCCCCGTTATGATTAGTACAGACGGATACCTTACAATTTTATGTTCCTTATGATATTATATGGGTCTTTTCCCTTTATGGTATTTGGTAGTGTGAGTGTGCACAAGCTCGACGAACCAGCCCACATAGTACTCTTATACGAGCCCACATAGTACTCTTATACGAGCCCACCTAGTGGCCAATGTGCACATTCATGGGTCGTGTGTAGGATAGTATGACATATCCAACCCTGCTTGGACTGAAAAGCAAAGCCCAAACCCATGTCACAATGCTTTTATGAAAGTATAGGTCCAACTATATTACACATGATTCATTTTCCGACCCTAACAGTGAGGTTACTTACATAGTATTTATTAAAGTACTCAAACCACGTGCTACTCTTATTTTCAAGTAAAGGTAAGACACCCATTTACAAATGACAACGTCGCTTTGAAGGTCAAGGAACCAAAGTTAAGGTAGTTGTATTCATGTTATTTTTAATGATCAGTTAGACAAGGGCATTATTTAAACTCATGTTATCTATTTTCCACAATGTTGTCCATAACAATATTGTTTTAATGAATTTATTATGAACATTTAAGTCTATAGCACGGTTTATGAAACGTTATAAATGAATTCTTTCATGCATAGTAGTCATGACATGTATGCAGTTGCCCATGAATCAAATTCTAATTTCATTTAGAATTTTTTGAATAAAATTGAAACTCAAGGTTAAAATAAATACATCAACAAACCTAAAGGGATAAGAAATGAGAAATTAACTCCAAATGTATATTCGTGGTTTTAAATTTATATTACGGTTGTAAATTTGTCTCTATTTCTCAACACTACTACCTTCTTTAATGTTGAGAAAAACTCAAATCATCTTTGATCCTTTCATTTTTTAAACTAAAAAATTATTAGAATTATAGCTGTGATATAACACACAGCAAGACATTAATATGATATTTGTGTATACATTTTTAAAGAAAAAGGGAAATAGGGATTAAAAGTGTTTGTCTTTTGTATAACTTCTAATAATAGTTTGGGGATGTACTCATATCATGATTCCGAGAATCGAATTTGGGTCTCAACTATGGCAGGGCACTATTCTACCACTAGACCCCTGGTGCCGTCTACCTTTAAGCAGATGTAGGGTACTATTCTACCACTAGACCCCTGGTGCCATCTACCTTTAGGCAATTCCATAACGTACTTGTATTTTGGTCATGCAGTTCTTCCAAAGCCCTTCACTTTTAGTTTCACCTCTTGATTTAAAAAACAAAAAGCTCGATAGTGCTACTCGTGAAATTTAAAAATTTAAACGACATTATGCACTAATATCATCATTGCCAATCTTTAAGATGCACCAACCAAGAATCAAACTCAAGTCTGTACCGTGGCAAGGTACTATTCTACCACTAGACCACTGGCGCATGTACCTTTAAGCATATCTATAACGTACTCATATTTTGGTCATGAGTTCTTCTGAAGACCTTAACTTTTAGTTTCACCTCTCAATTTAAAAAAAAAGCTCAATAGTGCTACTCGTGAAATCTATAAATATAAATGATATTGTGACAATCCCAAGTTTGAACATTATGCACTAATATCATCATAGCTAATCTTCAAGATGCACCAGCTGAGAATCGAACTCGAGTCCGTATCGTGGCAGGGTACTTCATAAGGTACACGTATTTTGGTCATGCAGTTCTTCTGAAGCCATTAACTTTTAGTTTCACTTCTCGATTTAAAAAAAAAAAAGCTCGATAGTGCTACTCGTGAAATCTATAAAGTTAAATGATATATTGTAACAAACCCAAGTTTGAATAGTATGCACTAATATCATCATAGCTAATCTTCAAGATGCAAGAGCCAGAATCGAATTCGGGTCTGCATCATGGCAGGGTACTATTCTACCATTAGACCACTAGTGAATCCACCTTTAGGCATATCCATAACTTGCAGTTCTTCCGAAGCCCTTAACTTTTAGTTTGTTTTATAAAAAAAAGCTTCATAGTGCTACTCGTTTGAACATTATGCACTATTATCATCCTAGCTAATCTTCAAGATGCAAGAGTCGAGAATCAAACTCAAGTTTATATTGAGGTAGGGTACTATTCTAACACTAGACTATTGGTGCTTCTACATTTAGGCACATCCATAACATACTTGTATTTTGGTCATGCAATTCTTCCGAAGCCCTTCAATAGCCAAGAATCGAACTCAGGTCTATACTGTGGCAGGGTACATCCATAATGTTCTTGTATTTTGGTCATGCAGTTCTTCCGAAGCCCTTAACTTTTATTTTCACCTCTCGATTTAAAAAATAAAAGCTCCATAGCGCTACACCTGAAATCTATAAATTTAAATGATATATTGTAACAAACACAAGTTAAAACATTTTCACCACTCGATTTAAAAAAAAAAAAAAACTCCATAGTACTACTCGTGAAATCTATACATTTAAATGATATATTGTAACAAACCAAAGTTTGAACATTATGCACTAATATCATCATAGCTAATCTTTAATAAGATGCACCAACCGAGAATCGAACTCAAGTCTATACTGTGGCAGGGTATTATTCTACCACTAGACAACTGGTGCATCTACCTTTAGGCATATCCATAACGTACTCATATTTTAGTCATGTAGTTCTTCCGAAGTCCTTAAATCTTGAAGTCTAATACAAGGGTCATTGTAAAAAAGGTAGAGAAATAGTTTTGCAGAAATTTAAATTTAAAATTAAAGTAATGGGCTCACATAGGTTGACTTGGATGTCAAAGAACAAAATTAAACTTTGATGAAGGATAAATTGGTGGCAAAAACTTTTAATCAGGTGGGGGACCTTTTGCAGTTAGATAATTGAATGATGTATGATAGTGCATTCTCCATGGACCCTGCATGCACCATATTATTTATGCTATGTGTATGGTTCTATGTAATGACATATGATGATTGGCTATGTATGCATGTGATATCCATTATGCCATATTGTGAATGAAATGAAATATTATGTATGTCTTGTTATGTCTTGTCATGCAAAGATATTTGATGGATTATGTGACGACTGCCATGTATACATGATGCATGTATGTACTATGTCATGGATGGAAGGAGAAATGAAATGATGTTAATGCTATGAATGTAAATCATTGGGACCTCATGCATGTATGTATGTCATGTACCGGGATACTTTCCCATTATGCTATGTTAGTACGAATGCGTACCTTTGATATTTATATTCTTGATATCATGCGAGACTTTCCTTTTCTGTGGCATCGGGCGACACGTTAGAGCATTGTGCCCAACCAAGAAAGACCCAAGGGGTGCGTATACGAGCCCGCCTAGTGGGTCTATGTGTGTGAGCTACGTGTGGAAAAATACAACACATCAAACCCGGCTCGAAACTGGAAAGAGCTCAAGATCATGTGATAGTTTCAAATGATAAGTCCCATCATTATATGCGAGTGATTGCATCACTAATCCTAATAGTGGAGTGACTTACTGAGTATTTCTTAAAATACTCTAGCCACGTGCCATCTTTATTTTTTAGGTAAAGGTAAAATGTCTCTGCAAGGATGACAGTGAATTCTGGAATGACCATGGAAGTCAAGATAGGGTAGTAGTATGCATTGGCTTTTCATTTAGTAGTTGAAAGGTGGCATTTTATTTTCATATTCAAATATTAAGTTATTTATAATTTATGTTTTTAAATTAACCGTGTAAATCCATGACTCTGTTTAAAAATATTTTATTTTAAATTTTCGCATATGTTATTAAAGGCATGCATGTGGTGACATCTTTAATTAAAACTGAAAATTAGGGGCATTACGATGGTTCTATTCAATCGACAGGTTTAGCAACTTCCAGTCGCGACTCGCACCTCTTCTCAGTCAAATCATCCTCTAAGTCGTTTTGAATGAATTTATTTCTCTTCGTAGTTAATGAAATTGTATGAAAATAATTTTTACTGAAAAGATGATTAAAACATTACAAATTTGGTGACAGAACTAAGTATATTCGAGTATGTATAAGAAATTATAAAAATTTAAAGACAATAGAAAAATTTGTAAAATTGTGAGGAAAATAAAAAATGG
Source organism: Cucurbita moschata (assembly GCF_002738365.1). NCBI lineage: Eukaryota > Viridiplantae > Streptophyta > Magnoliopsida > Cucurbitales > Cucurbitaceae > Cucurbita > Cucurbita moschata. The sequence continues at coordinate 761,935 of NW_019268589.1, read as the reverse complement.
ATAAGATAAAAAAAATCGTAGATTGACATTTATCAGGTGAAAGGGAGGCATAGTGTATCAAGCGTGACAGAGGACACGTGCCACTATACAAGAGGAGACACACATTGAACTGTTGTGCTTGAAACCAAGCTTGGGCATCAGCAAGACCGAGGCAACGATGTAAATATGAGGGACAAAGATAGGCTATATAAAGGCCTAGTAGCACCCCCAACCTTAACCTTGAAAGTCGGGTTTCCTAAAGAAATTTGTGCATGCAACTTTAGAGTGAAGTCTGTTCATACGAAATATGAAACCTTGCCAAATTTGGTGTCAATCAGACACCGGACTGACGCTTCACGAGACTGCATAATACTTAAGGTAGGTAACTTCACAAGAGTTCTCAAGACCAGCATTCGCTCAAGAAGAGAGTACCAACTAAACCTATGTGGTTCTGAAAAAAAAAAAAAAACCTTAACTGCTACTAGAAAGAAAAAAGTAGCCGCTAAGCAAAGCTAATTGATTTTCTTTTCATACTTATAAAGTACAAGCTAGAGCTAATAGCAAAAACAAAGTGAGTGGAGAGCCACTACTATTTGTTCCTATATAGTTTAGTTTCCAAATTTCCTAGGCTCGGTCACCTTCCTCGTATCCCTTATGCTTAGGAGTGGGATCCATGGTGACCCGGCTCGGTCACCTTCCTCGTATCCCTTATGCTTAGGAGTGGGATCCATGGTGACCCTGAGAAACCTCCCTTCTCTAATGCTACAAAAGGAGTTAAATATTGTTTTCGTGAGCTTGTGTCGAAATGACTTTATTGGAGTAATGACTATAGCGACCTTTGGGTGTTTGAAAAATTTCATGAGCCCAATGAGAGTTCGAGAATGTTTGGGATGAAGCTGCTTGACTTTTCCTTCTTTCATGGTAAAGTGGCTTTACTACTTCTCTTTCTCTAAGGAAATATTTTTTATGAGTGTCAAGAAGCGATTGCCATATGAAGATGGTTAATGGGAGTTCGTTAAAGTGCAGTGTCAATATGGGAATGTGTTACAACCTTTTTAGACTTTGCTACCCTATGGGTTCATGCCATGGTTGGCTTGTGAGCCTCACCCCAAGGGTGCACCATGATGTGTGACTAAAAGAATATGAGTGTTGAGGCAAAGGTGACCATATCTAGGGTGCGCTCCTAGCATAGGTAAGGATATGCCAAAACTAGCTACTTTGATCATGGTTTTTCTAGTGAGTCCCTGTTACAGTTCGAGAGAAGGGCGAGGGAGGCCATGGTGGGATACTCCACAACCATTAGACAATTGTTTTTTCGTGCTTATGTTGCAAGATCGTAGACCAAGAATAAATCCATAAGTCAGATAGTTCATAAGTAGTGCGTAGTTTCCGTATTCATTCTGAAGCATGTTATTTCCAATGGGTTCGTTCGCAGGCAATCCGAAGTTTGGATTGTCATCAAGGATACTAAGATTAAGTGAGAGAGAGAGTCACAATCCATGGACCGATTGTGTCTCTGAGAAAGTCATCAAGGATGATGATTAGTTTAAGTGGAGGAGAATTTCACAACAATGCTACGAAAAGAGTAGGTTTTGACCCTCATATAACGATAGACCTCAGTGACCTTCAAATGGTGACCATCCAGTCACAAGAGTGCCAAGATAGATGAGTGCCATGATGCGGCCGAGGAGGATGGAGCATCATCTAACACACCAAAGAGATCTTCATTAAAACCAAATTTTGGCATATGAAAAACAGAGGCAATGATGTCGACATGAGAAACAAAGATAGGTTTGATAAAGGGTCGGGTAGGGCCCCGGGAGGGTTCCAAAAGAAGTTTGGGCATGTGGGTCTAGAATGAAATCCTTCCATATGAAATATGAAAGGTCACCAAATTTGGGTGTAATTCGGACACTAGACATGCGCTCCATGAGACCATATGACTATTCGTCAAAATCATGCTTACTCCTACTCGATAAAAAAGGCCTCAAAATGCACTTTAGGGGGAGGTATGGTGTCGTCTCTCTACCACCCCTAACCATATGGCCTAAACAAGCTACCATGTAGCATATACTTGTGTCATAGTGAGAGGGAGCGTTGCAAGACTAGTGTCTTAGGTGACTTGCTTTAAAATACGTCTTTCAAGGACAGTGCTGGACAACATGAGTGTACCGACATTGCACCCTCACCCATGTATCGGAGGTTTGTATATGCACAAGCTCTTTGGTATGAAGCCAATAAATAATATGACATGGATATGGGAGGGTGCAATGTCTCAATAGAGCTTGGATGGATTGATATTTGAGTGGCCTAGACAATATGAGCGAAACATGGTTTCATCCTCGATTGACATGTCTGAGTAAGCTACGATGTCGATGGCATCATGGGACTTAGGATGGCATCATGACATGAAGGTCATGCCAGGAACGAAGATGCAAAATCAAGATGCAACAACACATATGAATGACCTTTATTCTAAGTAGAGGCAAGGTTGTGTTGCATGGCTTGGCCTAGTATAGAAGCAAGTTAGTTAAGGTCGCAGATGATTGAGCATGCACACACGGTGTAACGAATCACCCTTTATAAGGGTGTGGAAACCTTCCCCTAGCAGACGCGTTTTAAGGCCTTGAGAGCGAGCCCGAAAGGGAAAGTCCAAAGAGGACAATATCTGCTAGCAGTGTATCTGGGTTGTTACAATTGGTATCAGAGCTCTAGGTTTTAAATTCTGTAGACTAGCCTACAATGTAGACTTCGCATGTTCCATGGTCCCAACGTCGATGCCCCGTCACCGTCAGGTACGCCTTGCACAAGATAAGAAAAGAGAAACATTTTCAAACTCGCATGCATTTTTATGTTAATGTTACTGAAATCGTTGTTATATTTCACGTATTTATTTAAGAGCATGACATAATGTTACTGGACGAGGTGAGGCTGAAGAGAACCCACCTCCAGAGGGATCAGAGACAGGGTTTGAATTAGAACCCTTATTGTATGTATGGTAGGCAAGGAGCCCTGAGAGGGTAGACGTAGTAACTAAGGATAGAGTAAAGAATGACCAAGCAATAGTAGCCGACCAAGCTCTAAGCGTAGTCCTAATAGTAGTAAAGATGACCGACTTCGATGTAGTACTAGGCATGGATTGACAAGCTGCAAACTATGCTATTATAGAATGTCGCAAAAAAAAAAAAAGATTATTCTCACCATCGGTGGGACCTAACGTTAAATTTAAAGGCACAAATACCAAGGCAACCCCAAAGGTAGTCTCGATGATGAAAGCAAAGAGATTAGTCCAACAATGCGGTTGGACTATATTAGCATGTGTCGTAGACGTAAGAGGAAAAGAAAAGACCCTAGAAAACGTGTCCATTGTAAATGAGTTCCCAAATGTGTATCTGGATGACCTACCTGGAATACCCCCTTCTCGAGCGGTCGACTTAATCATCGAACTCGAGCCGAGAACTGGGCCTATTTCTAAAGCACCTTATCGCATTGCGCTAGTAGAGTTGAAAGAACTCAAGGTGCAATTACAAGACTAACGGGATAAAGGATTCATTCGACCTAGCATATTTCCCTAGGGTGCGCCAGTGTTGTTTGTTCAGAAGAAAGATGGATCGATGCGTTTGTGCATCGATTACAGAGAGTTAAATAAGAGAACCATAAAGAACAAATACCCTCTGCCTAGAATAGAAGACTTACTCGATCAACTAAGAGAAGCGACGATATTTTCTAAGATAGACCTGTGGTCAGGTTATCATTAAATAAAGAGTAAAGAAAAAGACGCACCAAATACAGCATTTAGGAAAAAGTATGATCGCTATAAGTTCGTGGTATGTCATTTAGCCTCACCAATGCTCCAGCTGTGTTAACGGNATATGAAATACTGAACATTTAGAGAAAACAAAAACAAATACAAAATAATTTAAAACAATGAAATGCAGAACAACCTATTCTAACTTAAGACTAGAAATTTAAATATGAATCTACCCTATGCACGTGCCACAGTCTCTGCTCGTGATGTCGCCGTCCTCCATACAAGTGCGCCTTGCCTTTACCTGAAAAATGATGTGGCACACGGCCTGAGTATTTCAAAGAATACTCACTAAGTGGCCCCACTATAGGGGCCATGCAAATGCAAACACATGCAATATGATTTAGGGACCTATCTCTAATCATCTTAGGGGTGGCCTCCAGTCTCGGATAAATTGGATGTGTAGTACTTCCCTACACACGACTCACACGTGCGAGTGTGAATCCCCAGGGCGCTCGCACACCCCCTGGACCCTCTGGTCAAGCTAATATGTAGCGACGCCCGGAGGTCAGCGGAACCCCATAGTGTCATGCGCCTCATGAACACCCTCATCTGTGTGCTTTCGTACCTGTGCGCTTTCGCACAGGTGACCATATCTAGGGTGACCATATCTAGGGTGCGCTCCTAGCATAGGTAAGGATATGCCAAAACTAGCTACTTTGATCATGGTTTTTCTAGTGAGTCCCTGTTACAGTTCGAGAGAAGGGCGAGGGAGGCCATGGTGGGATACTCCACAACCATTAGACAATTGTTTTTTCGTGCTTATGTTGCAAGATCGTAGACCAAGAATAAATCCATAAGTCAGATAGTTCATAAGTAGTGCGTAGTTTCCGTATTCATTCTGAAGTATGTTATTTCCAACGGGTTCGTTCGCAGGCAATCCGAAGTTTGGATCGTCATCAAGGATACTAAGATTAAGTGAGAGAGAGAGTCATAATCCATGGACCGATTGTGTCTCTGAGAAAGTCATCAAGGATGATGATTAGTTTAAGTGGAGGAGAATTTCACAACAATGCTACGAAAAGAGTAGGTTTTGACCCTCATATAACGATAGACCTCAGTGACCCTCAAATGGTGCCCATCCAGTCACAAGAGTGCCAAGACAGATGAGTGCCATGATGCGGCCGAGGAGGATGGAGCATCATCTAACACACAAAAGAGATCTTCATTAAAACCAAATTTTGGCATATGAAAAACAGAGGCAATGATGTCGACATGAGAAACAAAGATAGGTTTGATAAAGGGTCGGGTAGGGCCCTGGGAGGGTTCCAAAAGAAGTTTGGGCATGTGGGTCTAGAATGAAATCCTTCCATATGAAATATGAAAGGTCACCAAATTTGGGTGTAATTCGGACACTAGACATGCGCTCCATGAGACCATATGATTATTCGTCAAAATCATGCTTACTCCTACTCGATAAAAAAGGCCTCAAAATGCACTTTAGGGGGAGGTATGGTGTCGTCTCTCTACCACCCCTAACTATATGGCCTAAACAAGCTACCATGTAGCATATACTTGTGTCATAGTGAGAGGGAGCGTTGCAAGACTAGTGTCTTAGGTGACTTGCTTTAAAATACGTCTTTCAAGGACAGTGCTGGACAACATGAGTGTACCGACATTGCACCCTCACCCATGTATCGGAGGTTTGTATATGCACAAGCTCTTTGGTATGAAGTCAATAAATAATATGACATGGATAGGAGGGTGCAATGTCTCAATAGAGCTTGGATGGATTGATATTTGAGTGGCCTAGACAATATGAGCGAAACATGGTTTCATCCTCGATTGACATGTCTGAGTAAGCTACGATGTCGATGGCATCATGGGACTTAGGATGGCATCATGACATGAAGGTCATGCCAGGAACGAAGATGCAAAATCAAGATGCAACAACACATATGAATGACCTTTATTCTAAGTAGAGGCAAGGTTGTGTTGCATGGCTTGGCCTAGTATAGAAGCAAGTTAGTTAAGGTCGCAGATGATTGAGCATGCACACACGGTGTAACGAATCACCCTTTATGAGGGTGTGGAAACCTTCCCCTAGCAGACGCGTTTTAAAGCCTTGAGAGCGAGCCCGAAAGGGAAAGTCCAAAGAGGACAATATCTGCTAGCGGTGTATCTAGGTCGTTACAATTGGTATCAGAGCTCTAGGTTTTAAATTCTGTAGACTAGCCTACAATGTAGACTTCGCACGTTCCATGGTCCCAACGTCGATGCCCCGTCACCGTCAGGTACGCCTTGCACAAGATAAGAAAAGAGAAACATTTTAAAACTCGCATGCATTTTTATGTTAATGTTACTGAAATCGTTGTTATATTTCACGTATTTATTTAAGAGCATGATGTGATGTGTTGCATGCTGAGTGATTTTGTTTGCAATATGATGTGAACTTTGTAGATGTGATGCATAGCATAATTTCATAGGTAATGAGCCTTAGACGTAAGAGATGCTATCTTGGTTTCTAGAACCATGTTGCCTAGACCATGCAAAAGAGTAAGACGAGGAAGGGGACGACCTCCTATTAGAGATAGAGGACGAGGTGAGGCTGAAGAGAACCCACCTCCAGAGGGATCAGAGACAGGGTTTGAATTAGAACCCTTATTGTATGTATGGTAGGCAAGGAGCCCTGAGAGGGTAGACGTAGTAACTAAGGATAGAGTAATAGTAGCCGACCAAGCTCTAAGCGTAGTCCTAATAGTAGTAAAGATGACCGACTTCGATGTAGTACTAGGCATGGATTGACAAGCTGCAAACTATGCTATTATAGAATGTCGCAAAAAAAAAAAAAAAGATTATTCTCACCATCGGTGGGACCTAACGTTAAATTTAAAGGCACAAATACCAAGGCAACCCCAAAGGTAGTCTCGATGATGAAAGCAAAGAGATTAGTCCAACAATGCGGTTGGACTATATTAGCATGTGTCGTAGACGTAAGAGGAAAAGAAAAGACCCTAGAAAACGTGTCCATTGTAAATGAGTTCCCAAATGTGTATCTGGATGACCTACCTGGAATACCCCCTTCTCGAGCGGTCGACTTAATCATCGAACTCGAGCCGAGAACTGGACCTATTTCTAAAGCACCTTATCGCATCGCGCTAGCAGAGTTGAAAGAACTCAAGGCGCAATTACAAGACTAACGGGATAAAGGGTTCATTCGACCTAGCATATTTCCCTAGGGTGCGCCAGTGTTGTTTGTTCAGAAGAAAGATGGATCGATGCGTTTGTGCATCGATTACAGAGAGTTAAATAAGAGAACCATAAAGAACAAATACCCTCTGCCTAGAATAGAAGACTTACTCGATCAACTAAGAGAAGCGACGATATTTTCTAAGATAGACCTGCGGTCAGGTTATCATTAAATAAAGAGTAAAGAAAAAGACGCACCAAATACAGCATTTAGGAAAAAGTATGATCGCTATAAGTTCGTGGTATGTCATTTAGCCTCACCAATGCTCCAGCTGTGTTAACGGAGTTAATGAACCAAGTGTTCAAGGACTGTCTAGACACTTTGGTGATCGTGCTCATTGATGACATCCTAGTGTACTCGAAAACAGACTTGGAATACCAGGCACACCTTCTAAAAGTCCTAGCCACCCTAAGAGAGAACAAGTTGTATGCCAAGTTCTCAAAGTGTGAATTTTGGTTACGATAAGTCTCTTTCCTAGGATACGTGGCGACAAAGGACGAAGTATCTGTAGATCCTACTAAGGTCAAAGCGGTCACGAAGTAGGAACGCCTAACTTCGGTAACATCAATATAGAGTTTCTTGGGACTAGCAAGATACTATCGAAGCTTCGTGTAGGCTTCGCAAGAATAGCCTCGCCTTGACACAGCTAATGAGAAAAGGGTTACCATGTATATGAAATGATGCTTGTGAGGCAAGCTTCCAAAACCTAAAAGAGAGATTGGTAACCATCCCGGTACTCACGGTACCTGAGATCTCAGAAAAGTACGTAATCTATAGTGATGCCTTCAAAGAATGGACTAGGATGTGTGTTAATGCAACACGTTAAAGTTGTTGCATACGCGTCCCATCAACTAAAAGAATACGAAGATAATTACCCTACCCATGACCTGGAGTTGGCCGCTGTAGTGTTCGCGCTGAAAATTTGGTGACACTACCTGTATGGAGAGAAAATTCAAAGTTTAACCGACCACAAGATTTTAAATATTTCTTCACCCAGAAAGAGTTAAATATGAGACAGAGAAGGTGGTTAGAATTGGTGAAGGACTACGATGTAGATATCCAGTACCACCCTGGAAAAGCAAATGTGGTCGCAGACGCTTTGAGTAGAAAGGCGGCCCACTCTTCGGCCCTCATTACGAGGGAAGTAAGGGTACAAAGAAAATTCGAGGGAGCCAACATAGTTGTAGCGACCGAGAGAGTCATGGCACAACTGGCCCGACTTACAGTGCAACCTACACTTCGGCAAAGAATGGTTACCTCCCAACAAGAGGATCCAAACCTACAGAAAGTCTTAAGCCAGCTAGCTGAGAGTCTAGTAATGGATTCTCAAAGACCTTAGATGAAGGGCTATTGTATCAGGGATGCCTATATGTCTCGACAATAAAGGAGCTAAGGAAATAAATACTAACGAAGCTCACAACTCGCCATTTGCCATGCACCCAGGAGATACAATGATGAATTTAAAACAACACTTTTGGTGGAAGAGCATGAAGAGGGACGTGGCCGAGTTTGTGAGCAAGTGCTTAGTTTGTCAACAAGTGAAAGCTCCTA